>NW_020172453.1:474427-520297 GCF_003031525.2 Neophocaena asiaeorientalis asiaeorientalis | reverse complement strand
ATACCCTCTGCCACTGACTTCATGTATATTAGAAAACTTCTGGCTAATATTTAATCTTGGACTTCTTTCTGTTTATTCTGCCAGGCCATATTGGAAAAATTACTGCTTTTTGACTGAAAAGAAAGGTAATTTTTTAAAAGTTTGAAATAAATCAAGTCACTTGGATTGCAATTACAATGTCTGGAATTAGTATTGGTTAATTCTAGTGGATAAAATCAAATATTTATAATGCAATCAAAAAGCAAACTAGCACTAGTAAAGATTAGTATTCATTAGCACTTCAAATGTGGGAATGACTCCTTTTCTAAATTGCATTGATGATTTTATATTAGTTATATTATTTCCCAAAGCCATTAGAAATGCTTATATCTGCTCAATTTTTTCCTAAGCTGCATGTTTCCTTTCAGTTAGTTTTATTTTAAATACATTCACTTCATATGATCTTCAAGGTTGCATTTTTCAAGAGCAACTTAAGATTGTTGATAGCTGTTATTTGATCTTGCCTTGATTTTTGACAGAGAACAGCAGTGGACTGTGGGTAAACTGATTTAATATATCCGTACTAAAAGGTGTATAGAACCTGCGCTATAATAATACAGTGAGACTCAGGAACTGTAGGGACAACCCCCTGGAGATGTCTTCTGATGGTCCCTTTTAACTGTCTAAAACTGTATGGAGGTTGGGCAGGAAAGGGGAGGAAGGACATGACAAGGTGTGTTTTCTAAAGTCCCAAAGAAAAACAATGTTTTGTCATTGTCAGAAACTCTAAAAATTAATCTATATAAGTTATAAATTTTAAGTCATGGTTTTTATATATTCTGCAACAGAAAAATCACAATTTTTAAATTTTAAGATAGAAAATTAAAACCAACCAAGATAGCCTGTGTGTATTTTCTCATATAAAGATCTACGACTACTACATTCAAATTATCTATTTCCTCGAAATCTTTTTTTTTTTTTAAGTCTGTGTCACAGTCTTATCTTCCAGCCTCAGACACACGGTAGACAACAGATGGAGGGACAATTTTCAGCTATTTACATAAACCTTCGGCAACTTTTATAAAAGATTGCTAGTCTTGTACAAATATGGTACAGAAGAAAATATATGCTCCAGAAAATTCATCCATTTAAATGTAATATAAAATGCAGATATTTTAATATCAAACCTTATAAAAGAATAGAGAAATGAACCACAGTACTTGGGCTTCTCATAATACTTTATTTTCTACACTCTAGGACCATCTCTGAGGTACAAATTATTGCTTTCTGGGCTAACTGAACGTCTTCAGTGCTCATTTAAATCACATACTAAGAGGGACGAAATCAAAGTATGTTCTAAAAATAAAGACAATGATGTGGAATTTGAACCTACCCAGTTTTGCGAGTGGATAGTGGATATCAAAGTAATTTTCGTAAAAGTCCAGCAGCTTCAATGATGCTTCCAAAGCATAATGTGTTTGACTCCATTTGTCTGGGGCTGCATGGATGGACACCTGGGAAATGTTGGTGGGAAGAAGTGGTCTTTGAAGGACAGCTCCTTTGCACAACTCCATTCCTAACAGCCCTCACCCAAAGAAAGGCAGACTGAATTTTTCAAGAAATTATTGAGATACCGTTAAACATGTTGTCAACAGGGGATAAGATGTTCTGTAAAGTATTAAAGCAAGAATCACTCTTGAAAATTATAAACAACCCTGTATTTTCTGTTACAGTACATTCCCTAGGTGCTAATCTGTACGTTTTAAGCTATGTAAACCTATCACCTCATGAGAGCCCACTTCAGTTCATCACTATCATGTACTCTAGCACTTGAGAATAAACCTTCCAAAATTATGACCACCAACACAATTCAAATAAAACATAATTCTATGAGGTGGAAAGCCTTCATGAACTTATTCGAACCACCCTCTGTCGTGTTTTCTTTTCTTTTGTTTTTTGATTATTGGGTTTTTAAAAAAACGAATTTATTTTTATATAGCAGGCTCTTATTAGTTATCTATTTTATGCATATTAGTATATATATGTCAATTCCAATCTCCCAGTTCATCCCACCATGTCGTGTTTTCTTTAAACTCAAAAATGCCCCAATATGTTCATTGAATCCCTGCAAACTATTAGCTATTAAGTGGAAGAAATAAAGTTAGATTCCAATCTTCTTGGGTTTCAAGTACAGTGTTGCTCTCAGTTCATAATCTGCTTTCATGCTCTGAGTTAACTGAAGTTCCTCAGAAATTTTATAAGAAGGATATATTAGTGACCACAGTGGCGTACCAGGCACTGTGCTAAATGCACCATGTAAAATCTAATTTAATCCTCTCAATCACCTCATGAAATAGGTGCTATTGTCTTCATTTTACAGATGAAGCAATGGAAACACATGGAGATTAAGTAACTTACTTCAAGCCCCCCATGTAGAAAACTGTAGAGCTGGGGTGTGAATCCAAGGAAGCTGACAGGACCCTGTCCTCTGAAGTAAAGTTCCATCTGACCTCTCACACATCTATATCTCTGCACATATATATACGTAGACACATTGCTGATAACATGTATCTACATATCCAAAGGTATAATATGTATGGAAATTGTAATGGCCATTTTATTGCTATTTTTCATAAGCCATTTTATTGCTATTTTTCATTAGTTTATGGTTCTTTGAATATGTTTTTATGTCTATAACCTGGTTCCTCAGGGTAAGGAGCTCTTTTTTATTTTTCATGTCTTCACTGATAGTCGCGAAACTTTATAATTATTGGGTACTGTAAATTTTTGTAAACAATTAATGCTCTAAAAATTATGAAGACCTCCTTTCACTGAGGAAATAAACTTACAGAAACAATTGGAAACAATGTAAGTGTCCTAGAATAAGAAGCTGATTTAAAAATCCTTATGGTACCTCTATGTAGTAGAGTACAATACTATTAATTATTAATATTATAGAAATATTTAATGGCATTTAATTTTTATGGCATATATGGTGAGCTAAAACAATCATAGATTATTTTGTAAAACATATATATAGTCATATACAGTATATACTGTTACTGTATACACTCATATACTGACAGACTTATAGAAAATACTTGGAAGGCTGACACAAATATTACCAGTAATTATATCTTGGTGATGGGATTGTGGGTAACTTATTTTTTATCTATCTCTATTTTTGTAAATAAGCATGATACTTTGATAATAAGGAAAATAACCTTAAAATAAAGAAAAGCTCATTGCCTTCAGGACACTATTCTGCACTGTGTATGAAATGAGAACCCAAACTCACCTTGACCCCTGACGAGGCTGTGCCACTCACAGAGTTGAAATCACAAACTATGTAGGCTACAAGGTATGTACTCATTTTTACAGTAGTTTCAAAATGATCTTCCAAGAGGCCTCCTTCAAGTTCAATTGTCTTAACCTACAGGAAGGGAAAGAATCAGTATTTGAAAACTGGAGTATTTTACAAGAATGCCTATGACATAGGCTACGTAAGTTAGAGGAAAGCTTGATGTTCCGAAGGACGTGTGATCCCCTTATAGGAGATCAGTGGACCCTTCATAACATTCTGTGGCTTCACCTCTCTCTATTTCTTTTATCTCTAGACTTCCTCGAAGACACAATGTACTACTTTGGGATCTCAAAATGATATCTATTTTGTTGCTTGAAAGCATAAAAATATCTTAGATGCTTCTGCTTTCTTGAGATACAATAATCTCCAACACTGGCATCAATTCAAGATTTGTACTTCTAAGCAAAAATGCCAGAGAAGAGTCCCTTTCCCTTTGTTATATATAATAAATAAATCTCTGTTGCAGAAGGAAATGGGAAGCAAAACTGTGCTAGATGGTTTTTTTGTTTTTTTCCTGTGCTAGATGTTTTGCATTATCTTTTAATTCTCCTATTATTTGTGTGTGAGGTAGGTGTTATTTCACAGGTGAGGAAACAGTCTCAGAAATGTTAACTGAATTGCCCAAGATCACACGGCTAGTTCCACGGCAGGATCAAGATGTGGATGTGACCGTGTGACTCTAAAGCCATTGCTCATTCTTCCACTCGCTGGGTGACAGCTTGAGTCATAGTCTTATTTTATCTTTGCTTCATTGATTCAGCAATGAAAGCAGTCAGGCCAAGGAGATCATTAGCGATTTGAGCTTCTGCCTATCTACTGAGGAAGGAAAGAGTTTTAAGGCTGTAGACTGGTCAGCCGCATCCATCAAATTCACTGAGTAATTACTGAATTCTATCTTTATTTGCCCTGGATAGCTTGTCCCAGAGACGGTCTTCACCACGGTATGATGCCCCTAAATTCTGAAAGGACACAGATCCAGTCATCTGAAAATACCACTTTCTTCAAACTGAAAACAATTCTTAGACTGGCTTGTCCCTCACCCTCTCCAACCTCCTTTTAAGGCATCTGGTTTGTGGCAGTGCTAACCACGGACTGTTGAGCATGTTTTATGTGTTTGTATAAGATTGCAGTTTGCTTTGGCGAGAAAAAATAGCTTGAAGTATTATCATAAATTGCCTTGCCTACGTCAATGACAAATGTGTGTGCTATTAAATTCTACAGAATTCTATCAAAAACTCAATTCCTAAGTTTCAATAAAGCAGGAAACACTGACCAAATACTCTAGGAAAGGTGGCAGCATGCATAGGGCTGTAAGTTTTACCTCTGTTCAGCAAGTTAATTTTGTCCAACAATAATCTTTTTTAGGGGTCTGATTCAACCAGAGTTCTGTGGGTACATACTCCTAGCAGATGAGAGGGTTATGGTAGGAGCTAGGGAGGGGACGTGATGACTGTGGTCCTCTGACCAAACTCAGCAGCAAGACCCTTTTGTCAAGTGTGTAGATGGGTGAGGGGAGGAAGGGGAAAGGTTGTGGGACTGTGGGGAAACGAGTCTGTGACACTGGACAGCTGGTGGCAGAGACAGGAGACAGGTGGGCATTCCCTCTGATTTCTCCCCTCCCCCCCAGATGAAGACGTAGCCCACGGAGGCTGAGTTTTGTTCAGGAGCCTGGAATGACCCATGTTGATCAACATTGCCTTAAATGGAAGTATTTGGGCTGTTAGTGTAAGTCCTTCCAGGATGGTGATGTAAGCTCTAAGTATAAAACACTTGTTGCTAGAGAAGGATTTAGCTGTCTTCTCAATTTTGGCAGGATTCTACTTGCATAGCAAGTGTCACCAGCAGGTGTGTGTTCCCTTAAGGAATGAAGGGGACAAAGACATGCCCAGAATATATGCTGCCTCTACTAGTGCTTGGCTGACCACCTCACTTCCTAGTGTTCTTAACTTGTATTCCTACATTCTTAACTAAACAAATTGAGAACTTAGTATGTGTCGCTTCTTCTCACCAGTCCATAACCCATCTTAAGCGCCGCAGCTATTATCCAAAGAGTATGATTGTAGCATTACTTCTGTTCTCCTTTTTTTGGATCACCATGAAAGTCTGGATTGGGCATGCCAACGAGAAGCAGAAACTAAAGCCAATATTTGCTGAAAAAGGCATGATCCAGAGAACTGGCCCAGTCAACTGAGGCAATGCAAAGTTCAAGGATTATATGAAATATTTTCAAAGTTTTCACTTATTTTTCCTAAATATGAGAAGTTACTGAAGGTTTCTAAAGATAGAAAACTGAGATTCTAATATAACTGACAATTGATGTTTGCATCACATTTTAATTAAAAGGCATTACTAACTGTATTTTTACTTTATCCTCCATGATTACTCATGTGAAAAATTCTGTTAATAAAAAGCTGCCAGGAAAGGGACTGAACTACCCTCAAATGAACATCTGGTTCATAGAAAGAAGACTTGGAGCTAAGTAGCAAATCCTTTTTACCTGAACGTGAGGAGGCAGATTAAATTGCTGTCTGTATGATCGTGGAAAAACTGTGGGATATATGTCATGTGGAGTGTGTCGCTTTTCCCCTTGATCTGCTCTGCAAGTATTTCAAAGCAAACACTTTTCTAGCATTAAACAGAAATCTGGGGGAAATTCAGCTTCTAGCTTATGGACTCATTTCCCCCGTTCATCCACAGAGGACAGTCACTGTGGAGGGCAGAGAGGAAACTAGGGTGGAGTCACTGGCTGGGTTATGATGACCTGGATGCTTTCTGAGTTCATCCTGCTGAAGCACTGTCCGGAGAGCCTCTATTTTTATCCTACTTTCTAAGTAGCAATGGGGAAATATTTTACATTTCGTTCAACAGCTCAAAAGGCAAGCATATCATTAGTGAGGAAACATCAGATGAGGCTCAGTGTCTACTGTGTCATTCAGAGTCTCTGCATTTTGAGTATAAACATGACTCAAATAAAAGTGTTCAGAGGTCTCTCAATTTAAAAAGTTTATAACTATGAGATATAATTTTCATAACTAATTTTAAGCACTACTCGTGGAACTTAAAAAAAATTTTTTTCGACATTATATCACAGACTACTAGATCAGAATCTCCAGGATGGGGCCCAGGCAAGCTTCTCTAGATCCTGACCACTCCACATGTGGTCTCTGGACCAGCAGCAGTGGTATCACCTGGGAGCTTGTTAGAAAGTCAGAATTTTGAGCTTTACCTCAAGAACGACTGAATCAGAATCTGAATTTTAACAAGATCCTCAGACAACTCATCTGAAAATTAAAGTTTGAGAAGTGCTGTTCTGGGCAATTCTGAATTTCATCACTAGCCAAGTAACACTGATTTAAAAGAACTCTGCTTCCATATAAACACAAGTAAAATAGAAATCACTTTATGTAAAAAATAAAGCTTCTTGTGAAACAATGCCCAAACAGAATGATGTTAAAATCTAAATGGATTGGGGTAATGTAATATGTAGAAGGATCAAAACCAAATTAATGGCATAAGTCCTAAAAACAAACAAAATATTAAAACACAACAAAACAAAGACCAAAGTTCATTTTGAGAACAATTCCCCAAAGTTCCTAAAATTGGCAAATACCTTTGGCATGTTGGATAGGGCAACGTGTCTGCTCTCTCTTCTTATCTTGATTGAAAAGTTGGCTTTGAACAGTGGTTCATCAAAGCAAGGGAAAGCCATTCGTGCCCGGGTTGGCTCAAAATCCGTTACTGCAATTGTTCTGTGAAAAGAAGTACATTCTAGAAAGAATACACAAGTGAAGTCAAAAAAAAAAAAATGAATTTGTACCTTCAGAACACAGCTTATCAAACCTGGAGGTGATACGTTTGATTTCTCAAACTATAACCTTAGAGAATCCAGAATCTATTTTTGAAGAAATGAGGGTAAAATTTTGTTTAGTAGCTGCCAATCATGAATAATGCATGGTGCTGGGCACTCTATTTACATGATCACCTTCATACTCGCAGAGAAGGATATTGAGGCTCAGAGAATTTGAGCGACCTTACCAGGACCCTTAGCTAGTAAATTTGCTAAGCTAGTCATGCCCAATTTGACTTCAAAACTGACTAAGAAATTAGTAGTTTAGTGTCATCACTAAACCTGAGTGGGCCTCAGTCAGACATATGAATACCTGTGAGATGAGTGATGCCTTAGGTTGTGTTCCCAGGAAGCAGATCCGGATTTATAAGAACAGACTGCCAAGAGAAACAGGTAGGGCTTCCCTGGTGGCGCAGTGGTTGAGAGTCCGCCTGCCGATGCAGGGGACGCGGGTCATGCCCCGGTCCGGGAAGATCCCACATGCCGCAGAGCGGCTGGGCCCGTGAGCCATGGCCGCTGGGCCTGCGTGTCCGGAGCCTGTGCTCCGCAACGGGAGAGGCTACAACAGGGAGAGGCCCGCGTACCGCAAAAAAAAGAGAAACAGGTAAAGGAGGGAGGCAAGCGGGACAGGGAAGAGGAAGAAGTCAGGCCCGGTGCCAGCTTCAGCTTCATCCCTGCGGAGCTCTGGAGTGGAAACCACACCTTCAAGTTTTCCCCTACTGGAGGCAAGGAGCTGGGCTTTCATATTCTGTATCGTCATTGGCTAAGGGTCTTCCTGGGGGACCCAAGCTTCCCCCCCAGACACATCTAGCTCTCTCTACTTGCCGGCAAAGCAGGTCCAGCCTTCAGACTATAACAGGTAGATAGATACTCTGACAAATCTCTATACCCCATCACCTTGATAATGCTTGAAATGATATAATTACAGATTTATTATTTGGGCTTTAAAGCTTTAATTAAGCAGCAACTCTGGACAGCATATTTTGATTGAAGAAGGAGAGCAGAATAGAAAAGCTCAAGGGACAGATAAAGGCTGAGAAGGGCCAGGAGGAGGGAAAAGAGGGCCTGTCACGATAATATTGCCTCCGTCTACTGTATTTCTATAATACAGGCTGGAAAAGTGAGACTGGGAGCTAAATGATTTGTTTGGGGCCTCGGTATTACTTGGATTCAGTAACAGGTCCTACAGAAGTAAAGGAATCCCAAGTACCTGGAATAATTTTTACTAATGTGAAATTTTGATTATAGTTAAGTCTTAGAATGGAAAAGCCCAAACTTTAAGATCTTTTTTGCTATTTACAAAATTTTAGTGCTGCATGCAAAGTAGTGACTTCCGGCTTCTCAAAGAATTATTGTTGACTGAATTATTTTTGTATTTTAAGTTAAGTTGTGTATGTATGCATGTGGGTGTGTATTGTGTGTGTGTGTGTGTGTGTGTGTGTATGAAAAAAAGAGAGAGAGGTAATAATATGCCGTTGACACTGTCCTACAAATCATCCTACGTGCTAAGACCTACTAGGTGACTGAGTATGAAGAGAGCTGACTAATTAATCATAAGAAGAGTCAGAAATAGTCTGCAGTTAATTATGGGAGGCATGTTACTTTCCAAGCTTCTACTCTAAAAAAATCCCCCCTCTGGTCTCCCTCATCTCCCCAGATTATATCCTTAAAATATTTCTTTTAGGTGGAGGTTTTGTCACTTGAAAAAAGTAAAATAAACCATCACTGGTCACATGGTACCTCAGTGAGAAGTTGATGTTTCCTATCCAATACTGTGCTGGACCTGAGAATAGGCCTCTGAGAATTGAGGCTGCAACGAGGGGAAGCGTCCCCAGGGGAAGGGGAGGTGGGCCTGGGAAGGGCTGTCCTCAGTAGACTGCTGGGGGCTGTGGGGTGGGCATGTGAGCTGCAGAGGGCAGTGAGCACCTGAAGTGGGGAAGGGGAGGTAGGCAGCAGACACTGCAGGGCTAAAGTCGCCTACCAATATCCACTCTCCTTCTTCAGTTCCAGTAGAATCCTGATTTTGTTCAGGAAGGCAATGTGTCTGATGAAAAAATCACTTCTCTAGATTCTCTTGCAACTTGGTGGGCACATGACTCGTTCTGGCCTAGTTGAAGTCATTGGGTGAGAAATCGTGGTAAAAGGAGTCAGACTCAGCTGGAATGTTTCTTTTTGCATTTTCCTCTCCCCCATCTCCCCCTTTTCCTGCCTGGAATGTGGACTTGATGCCTAGAAGTGTAGAAATCATTTTGTATTAGGAGGAAAGTCATATGCCAAGGATGGCTGAGTAGAAAGATACGAGGAGCCTGGGTCCTGGATAATATTGGTAAACACTGTAGCATACCTGGGATGCCCTACTTCTGGATTTCTTGCTGCATGAGAAAAACAGGTGTGTGGCAAAGCCATTGTATTGGGGGTTTCTCAAACCGGCAATTGAATGTAGCTGATAAAATGTAGGAGAGCACTGAAACCAGACTCCTCTCCCCTCTGAGATGGACCCTGGCCCTGGACAACCAAATCATCCCCTCTATGAAGCATCCTTGGTTCCTCTCTTTCTCTTGCCTTACAGAGTCAATGTCAGCAAATTCTGTCTGTTTTACACTTGAAAACAAATGCCAAGTTCAATCACTTCACTCCATAAGCTGCACCACTAGCCTGGCCCAAGCCAACATCCTTTCTGGCCTGAACAATTGCAATGACCTCCTGAAAGACTAATCTGCTTCTACTTTTCCTCTCTATAATGTACCATCAACATATACTTGATCTTTATAAGGTGTACATCACATCAGAACTTTCCAATGAATTCCCATGGCCCCTGAATAAAAGCCTAAAACAAGAGGCTCTAAGTCTCTCTCTACATGATCTGACCCCTCTCTACTCTACTTCTCTCCCTCTCTCATTGTCCTTCGTCTCTCAATCACTCCCGCCTTACAGACTTTGCACTTGCTGATGCCTTTGCTGGGAACACTGTGCCCTTAGATGTCCTCATGAAAGTTCAGGTCTCAGTTTAAATGCACTTCCGCCTCACCAAGAACTTTCCTGACCACTCAGCTAAATTATTCCCAATCCCTAGTCTATCTCTCACTACTATACATTCAGTACCTAGAACGGTGCCTGGCACATAGCATGGGCTCAATAAACATGAGCTGATCAAATAGACCATATTTCTCAGTTCTCCAAACTGACTTGTTTCTGTCTTCTGGATTTGAGTCATGCTGTTTCCTGGGCAATGTACATGCTTTCATTTTCTCTCTCCCAACCCAAATCTTATGTACATTTCCTTTTGGTCTCAGATCAAGTCTAACCTCCTTTGAGAAGCCTCTCCGCATTTCAGCTCTCTCTGCACTGACCATCCTTTCCCCTAGGAGATAAACATGTCAGTCTTGTCATAGTCATATATTCGCCTTTCCTCCTGGTTATTCTCTCTCTAGCCACTTATGCCTCTGCATCCTGTGTTCCCATCTTTATTGTGATTTCCTTTAGGAATGGCAGAGCTTCTCTTTCTGAGTTTCCCCATAGTTTTTCGGGCTTTTCATAAATGACTACTGAAGCGTGCTCCTGGCAAAGAGACATAACCCATAAGGAAAGTATCACAAAAGACTACAAACAACTGGAGCTACATCTTACCTTGTTTCACCACCAAGAGTTCTGTATGTGCTTTTATAAAAGCCTTCAAAACCATCAGCTAGCTTGGCCTGGAAGTCAATAGCCACAGAATATCTCAGGTCAGCCATAAGTTTCTCTGGAATCAGCAGTGCAATTTGTTCATGAGCAGGATAACTCAAAACAGTTAGCTTTCTCCCTGGTTTCCTGTATCTCAAATCTTCCTCTGACTGAAGAGTAACATTCATGATTTCAAGATCTTTGCTGTGCAAGATGATGAATTGGGTGGCATCTCGAACCAAGACTTCGATCTTCTCAGATGCAACAAAGTCCAGGGAGGTGAGATTTGGGTGGACAAAAAGGTCATAGTGGAGGGGAATGACCATGGTGGGGAGCCTTAGCTCATGCCAAGGAAATATTTCCCCATTGATGGCTACTGGGAAAGCCCCAAGGTCCTTATTGAACTGATCAATAGATGAACTTGTGAACTGAGAACAAATACATATTTGGATGACTGCTGAGCAGTAAAATCCTATGTAAATATTAAATATTAGTTTTCTGCGTGAATTAGCCATTATAGCAGAAGGGAATACTAAATCTATTCTCTAGAAGACAAGTTAATATCCAGGCTAAATCTCACAGTTCTCCATAGCACCGTGTTGGCTCCAGTTATGTCACTCAGGATCTGAACAGTATGTTTCAATAAATGGACTTAACCTGGAAAGAAAGAAAAAAAAACATTTATAGCATGAAGAAAAAGATTTCAATTTATAAATATAACCTGAAAAATAGATGGGCATATGTGAGTTGTACCAAACATCCACAAAATAAAGTAGAAATTATCATCTGGGTATTATAAATAAAAGTTTTTTAGAGCTCAATTGAAGGGACTCTGCCTTAAAATTACATCTATGGAATCCCCTCTGCATTCTGTGCAATGGGCAGAAGGTAGGTGTGTAAATTCATTGCATTTTGAGCATTTTTAACATTTGGTTTGATCATTTTAAGAGTGTGTCTGGATACCTGAACATAAACTGCACAGGTGTCTCTATTTTGTCTTAATAAGTCATGAAGAATGCTCAGTCTTCTTTGGATACCAGATATTACTATTATCAATGGCTTTGAACTTCACCTCTTTCAATAAATAACAGCTGAATGGCCCAATTCTATGGTTGCTGGTATAAAGGATGCTGGTCAAGCTAAGTGTTTACCCTCAGTTTATTTCCAATATATCAAAAGCCATGGAAATAAAATTTCATTTATAATATTCAAACAGAGTATTTTTAAAAGTTGCTTTGGTCTTCCTCATCTCAGGCTACCTTTGAAAACACAAATCGAACTGAACTCACACTGCCTCTGTAAATAAAACTAAGACAATCTCTTCTCGTTAGAAGGCTAACACTACAAAACATAAAATAAGGACAAACAATATATGTGGTTAATTTAGGTATTCAGTTCTGACACCCACCCTGTCACCTGCCTCTATTTACCTTCTCCCTGCTTCAACTTAAACCCATGAATGGTTTCCTTTCCTTTTCTTTTTTATCATTAACACATTCTTTTGAATTAATTGTCTAAACAGTTACTTCAATTTTCCAATTTGCAATATTAATGCAGATCAACAAATATTATTAAAGAAACAAAGAAAAAGAAGAAAATAATGGTTAAATAACAACACTCCTCCCCTCTTTTTAGACAAGCATTAAATTATTGCTACCAAATCCCAATGTTCCAAGGGCCTCTGATATATCAAACCATAATTGGTCTATTAGCTTGAATTTCTGATGGTTTGAAAAATGAAATTATTTATTTGTTAGGTCCTGGGCTTGGGAATCAGAGTGCCTGTGTCCCAACTCTAGCTCCATGGTACTTAACCTGAATGATCTTGGGCAAATTTTCTGATTTTTTTGAGCATCAGTTTCCTCGCCTATAAGATAGGGTAATGGTTGACACTAACATTGAGAGGATTAAGTGTAATAATTCATGTGAAGAATATGGCACAGCACAGCAGCTAGCATGTAGGGAGCATGTAATGAATGTTAAACATTAAATTTTTATTGTGGTTACTATAACTCACATTCTCTGGCCTAAATTATGGTGCTTTGCCCCCACGTGTAGCAGACATACCCAAAGGAAGTTATATATTTTTGGTAAAAGAGGAGAAAAAGGCCTTGATATTTACTCATGTAGTCTTTAACTTTAGAACTGATAAGAACTTTAAAGGCCAGCTAGTACAAGTCCTTCGTGTCCAGATAAAGAAACCGAGGGTGAGTGACTCTCCCAAAATCACATAGGAAGTTTGAAGGAGAATCGAGACTAAAATACAGTTCTTTGACCCTTTGTCTAATGGGTTTTCCATTATACTGTGCTTTAGTGTTTTGAACAAAACATCCGGACATGGAAGATACAAGAACTGCAACAAACATTTGGGAAAAGCTAAGAGAATCTCCAAAAGAGAGTGAATCAGTTAAACAGATTATTAAATAAAATCCTATCCTTAACTGCACTGCACGAACTTTCCAATACAGTAGTGCCAGATTCACCCACCTTCCCCAGATCCCCACCTTAGGCTGCAAGAGCTCCTCAAGACAGTTTTATACCTTCAGTTCAGGTCATTATTCTCACTGAAAAAATAACGATTTTAAGACAAAGTCAAGAGAAATGTTGATGTGTTACCTTAATCCACGCTGTTGCAGATTTGAATGGAGGGGAATTTCTTTTTGCTTTCACTTTCTATTAGAGTAAGATTCAGAACTTTGCATAACTGAAATTAACAAGGAGCTTCAGAGTAAAAGTCACACCATGGCAAGGCCATGTGGGACTCCAGCAATCCCAGTGACTGCCGCTCTTGCTGTTTTATCCTCCCCACCCCCATGTCCCCAGGTGAAGCCTTCAGAAACTAGTTTTTTTGTTTTGTTTTGTTTTTTAATGCTGAGTGATTTTAAGACACTATCTTAAATTCCTCACTGTGCTGTGTCCGTATTACTGTGCAATATGACCTCTGTCCAACCACCTGGAAAAGGTAACTCCCAGCCAGCTTCTATGACCTTTAACAGAGATGATATATATACCCCTTTCCTATGCCTATAACCTCCTGCCTCCTGGGCATAAAGGAGCTCTCGCCCATCTTTATGTCTCTCCATCTTTCTTGGGCCTTCTTTTCCTCACCATCCTGGATATGGGCCTTCCACAAAGATAAAACCTCTGTTCTCTGCTCTTTTCCCACGTTACTGTTTCCCTCGGAGAATATGTTCAAGTGCAGAGATTTCTTATTTCCCCTCACCCATCCCACATTTCCCTCTCCTGATCTCTCCTTCCAGGTTTCTTCTGCTGCAGTTCCAACAGGCTGATGGACTGTCTTCATGTGGATGTTCTGCTAACAACACAAGCAATGTCTTCGTCCCCAGATCAGAACCTTTTGTTTTAACTTCATCTGCTTCAAGCCTTCCTCCATTGCCTGTGATTCGTCCTTTTTAATCTTTTTATCCAGCTTAAAAAATTTTTTTTCCCACAGTCATTAAAACAGTCCAGGTCCTCATTACTCCTCACATCAGCCTTCAAACAAGTTTTGCTGCTTCTCAAGATGTGTCCTTGCAGTCCTCTTGTACGATGCCCTCCAGCAGATTATTTCAGCCACTGCTTGATCATGCCACCCCCTGCTCCATATGCCTTTCCATGGTTTCCCCCTGTTTAGACAGAGAGGCAGTTCCCCGTGTGGAGACTGTGCGAGGCCCACTGACAGCCTAAAGTCCACATGACCTCTTTCAAGTCCCCTGGGATGTTTTCGTTTAGATCCTAGTGCATTAAAGGGCCACGCTGGCACACAAGTGTTGTTCTTGAGTGAAGTATAACGAGCTTTGTTCCTATCGTCTTTAGGCCTCCTTCACACACTGGTTTTCGTGCCTTGTCGTGCTGTGCATCTCTGTTTGCAACCTGGGTTTGGTTCCACATTCAGTAGCTGCCGTGATTAGATCCTAGTTAGCTCTTGATCCTCAATTTCTTTTCCCTTGTTATATTTTATCATTTCAACCTGGAGGAAAAACTTAATAAAGTAGAAGGAGCAAAACCAAGGAGGTAGCCTATACCTAGGGCCAGAGGCACAGACCTGTATAGAGTCCCTTGGAGTGGCATTTCCTATAGTTAAAGGGGTACAATGGGTGGGATGGGTGGAAACAGGTGACTGGGGAAAAGGGGACAAAAAAGAGGAGGCACCATGGGCCAATTCTTGGAAATCAAATTCTGCAGCGGAGGAGGGGGGAGGGGTGAAGGAGATATAGGAAGCTGGGGGTAGTTCTGTGACATTGTCACAAGCCCCAGCCCAGTTGTGTGTGTCTGTGTGTGCTCAGAACTCTCCCCCACCCATGAGAACAGAAGTGATGGCAGAGAATGAAAAAAGAGGGTCATCAGACTGAGCTACTGAGTCCCAGAAGAGGAAGCTGAGTAGGGTTTAGGTGATTTCATAGTTTACTGTTTAAAACTATCTCTCGCCAAAAGGGGTTTCTAACCTTTTTATTTCCTGCTAAGAGAATAAGCTTTGGGAAGCTTGTTGCTTAGGGAATTCACATATCACTTCACCTGGTCTTCTGATCTGTCTCTTGTTCAGAGACTCTCCTTATTGACTCTATCTAAAAGGAGTAGCACTCCCCCCTCAACCCACCCCTGCCGCCACCCAGTGTCTATCCCCTTAGCCTGCTTTTTTTTTTCTTAGCTTTTATCAATTCCTGAGAGTAAACTATGTATTTATTTATTTGTTTGTTTTATGTCTCCCCATTAGAACATAAGTTCCTTGCAGGCAGGGAGTTTGTCTGCTTTGCTTTCCTCTTTTTTTTTCTTTTCTTATAAATTCATTTATTTATTTTTGGCTGCGTTGGGTCTTTGTTGCTGCACGTGGGCTTTCTCTAGTTGCAGCGAGTGGGGGCTACTCTTCGTTGCGGTGTGTGAGCTTCTCATTGTGGTGGCTCCTCTTGTTGTGGAGCACAGACTCTAGGCACACAGCCTTCAGTAGTTGTGGCATGCGGGCTCAGTAGTTGTAGCTCAGGGGCTCCAGAGCACAGGCTCAGTAGCTGTGGTGCATGGGCTTAGTTGCTCTGAGGCATGTGGGATCTTCCCGGACCAGGGCTTGAACCTGTGCCCCCTGCATTGGCAGGCAGATTGGCAGCTACTGCACCACCAGGGAAGCCTGCTTTGCTTGCCTCCTAACACCCAGAGCCTAGAGCAGAGGCTGGTATATGAGACCCTCAATAAATATCTGCTGAACAAGTGAATGCATTTTCAATATTTGTTGTTTTTTCTTTTTCTTTAATTTTCAGATTGCCCTTCACTTGCTCCAAGCTTCAGACAAAGCAGGGAACTTTCCACTTCTGGATGAGCCCAGGGTTCCCTTACCTTTACTGAGGCTGCCACTCTGTGTTCCATACATCTCTCTCAGTGTCCCCTGTGTAAACTTCTTATTGCAAGGCAAATGCCTCCTCTAGGAAACCCCCTTGGAAGTGACACATGCTTCCTTTCCAGTCCTAACTGCAGGCACTTGTTTAGTCAGTTCAATTAGCCCTTACCTTACACTAACATACTTGTTCTTCACATCCTTCCTTAAATTATCGACGCCCAAAGGCTAGGGACAAAACACTACGCCTGGACCTCTCTCTAGCACCTCTCAGAGTGTTGCATACCTCGTAGGCTCTCAACAAACAGATGAGAATGAATGAGAGTGAATTTTCCAAAGACCTGAAACACTTAATTTTCAGAATATTCAAAGATTTTTTACTAATTTTAATGGAAATCTTTCTTATGTATATTACAACTACTTCCATCCCGTTAGGGTGCACTCAACAGATTTAAATTGTAGTGACCCAAGTTTTTAATTACAAACTGGACCTAGAATCAAGAGAATTGGACTCAAAGCCATCTTCTGAAAATAAGTCACTTCATTTCCTAATTAGAGACAGTAACACTTTCCTAATTATTACAGAGGATTATTGTCCATCTCAGTATCAATTTGAGATAACATGTGAAAACAGTTTATAAATGTTTTATAAAATGAACTTTAAAAGTTTCAACATGCAACAATTACCTTAACAACAGTAATCAGCGACTATGCTGGGTTGTAATGAAGTGCCGCCCTTGAGGGGAATGAAATCCAGTAAATACCCCCATGTTGCTATATCTTCTTGAATTCTTTGTTTGTTTTTTTTTCTTGAATTCTTATGGGTACTATGCAAAGTTTATTGCAGTTCCTCCATTATCCTCAAATTTTTATTTACTTTTGTTGTTACCTTCAGCCATCCTCAGCTTCCACCCTAGACCTGTTTTCTAGACTGTGGCTTCTAAAGCACTGTGAGCTGAAAAATTAGCAAAAGAAGCTAGTTGGACACTATCTCAGGCACTCAGGTGCCTCAAAAATTATTTCCTAGTGCTGCGGGCTGTGCTGCAGGTGGGGAGAGTTCAGGATAAATGAAATGATAAATGGCCTCCTTACAAATGAAATGTTCCTGAATCTCCTCCTCTCTTTCTGCAGTTGAATTTCCTGTCCTGAACACAGGCACAGCTTGGCCTTTGTCCCGGCTCGATGCTATCACTCTGAACACCAGCCAACTTACAGTCTTAAAAACCACTTCCTCTCACTTCTTTTCAAAAGGATCTCTAAAACTCTGTTGAAAGTACTTCACAGAATTATTGCTATGTCTCTGTACAATTTCAAGTAAAATGGAGGCAAAATCTATAATACGGTTTAAAAATTTTTTAATTAAAAGAAAGGTTTCTGATAGTACAAAGACCCAGGGCCTATGCAAAATAGGAGGGGGATGGGGGCTGGAATTCACCTAGTGAATGCATTCATTCAGTTTCAGCAGAAAATTAAAAAAGCATAATGTCAGAATTTTAAGTCAAGAACTGACAGAAAGACGGTCTTTCAAAAATTGAGAGCTTTAATAAGCCTTCCACAATATTTACTAAAAATAAAAACAGAAGACTGCAACAATAAAAATCTTACATTGTTGAAGTAGAACACAAATTAAGCAAACCTGACTTTGGATAACTAATGATCTGCAGGCACTGCAGGTACTGAGGGCCGACTGTGGTCATCGTACCATGCCATTTCATAGAAGGGACTTGAGCACCCGAGGATTTTGGTGTTTGGGGGGGCTCCTGGAACTAATGCCCCAGGCATGCTGAGGGATAAGTGTACCCACATTTAAAATTTCTATTTAATAGCCAAATGAAAATTTCTGGTGCTTCTGTCATTTTCCAATTAAAGATTACCTAAATAACTGGTGACATTGTCAAACAACATGGTTGCAAAATAAACAAGAGTGATTCTGAGCTTGTCAAATACTTTATTTTGAAAGGAAAAATTTATGCTTCCAACTGCTAAAACCAACTGATTAGTAAATCAGTATTTCTTGGCTTCCTAGAATTTAAAGACTTAAAGGTATATAAGAACTTCCACTCTGGCCAAGATAGGATAGGGACTGGAATTTATCCTGTCACTTGAAACAATGCCCCCTTACCCCCAAAATGTATAAAAGACAGTTCTTCTTGAATTCTTTGTTTGGCAAGTGAAAGTAAGACTATCGGGCAAGTGAAAGTAGTGATCCCCGAAGAGATGGAAACAAAGGAGGTTAGGGCTGTGACAGGGGCCAGCTGAGTGCCTTGAGAGAGATTCCTCGCAGCTGTGCAGGGGGGAGACCCGAGGCGGAGCCTAGCGGACCTTTTGAGTTGACGTAGGCGCAGCTGAGTGTGGGTGGGCAAGAAAGTAGCGTTCACAAGACAGAAGACAACGAGAAGGGGTGGGCGGAGAGAAGACAACGAGAAGGGGTGGGCGGAGAGAAGACAACGAGAAAGGGTGGGCGGAGAGAAAGCGGGAAGAGAGAAAGGACACTTTGGGGCTCTGCTGGAGGCTCCCTTTGAGTATTCAGCTGATCACTGAGCAGCACATACGTGTGCAGAAAATACCGGAGCCAGAGATTGAACCACTGGAAAAGATTAGAGGTCTTGGCGAACGGCGCGCACACAGAGCTCGTGGAAGTAGAAGGACCTGCGTCCGCCGGTCAGCTTGGAGAACCTCAAGATGCCCACAGGTCGAGTACCCAGAGGTGTCTTGCCGCAGTAGCGGAGAGCAATTAGCCCTAGATAAAGTACTGCTTCAGTCCCATTGAACAAATCTTAACGCAAGATCCAAAAGGATCAAATTGTTTCCAGGTAACTGTGTCCCAGCACAAAGCTCAAGAATATTAGAGTAATAAAAAAAATCCCCTGCCCAGCTATGTAAAAAAATTATTAGTGGCTTTTTAATAAGTTGGGTTTTTTTTTTTTTAAACTCATTGCAGCAAAGGATAATGTACATGGTGGGGAACCGTGGGGCCCCTCAGAAAGTGTTAGGAACGACTTACGGGATGTGGGAGGGCTGTCGAAGCAGGGCTTTGTTTTGGTTTAGATGTTCTCAGGAAGGGGGGTAATTCTATGATTAAGCATCTTAATAAGGAGAGAAGAGCAGACCAAGCCTAAGGCTGTAACTGGTAAAGAAACAGCTGTCACTCATATCAGTCAGGATATGAAGATGTTTTGTCATTTTTGTGGCTATGACAGTGTTCGTGTTTTGCCTGTGTTCAAACATGATTGTGGAGTCAGCTTGTTTTTGTCTTCATCCATCATAGTCTCAAGAATGGTCTTGGCTGATGGTGATGGTCCATGAAATTGTTTATGTTTCACACTTTTTTTTTTTTTTTTGCAGTACGCGGGCCTCTCACTGTTGTGGCCTCTCCCGTCGCGGAGCACAGGCTCCAGACGCGCAGGCTCAGCGGCCATGGCTCACGGGCCCAGCCGCTCCGCGACATGTGGGATCTTCCCGGACCGGGGCACGAGAACCCGTGTCCCCTGCATCGGCGGGCGGACTCCCAACCACTGCGCCACCAGGGAAGCCCCAAAATTGTTTATGTTTGACGGGAGAACACCAAGGCTGCTGTGAGTGCCAGTTCATCTCTCGGATGTCAGGGACTGCTTTTCTCTTTCTCTTTATGCTCAGCGGGACTTGGACTCAGGTTTTATCTCCCTTGGTTCTGTGAGGCTATCAAAAGCTTAGCTCAGCTCCTCGGTTTCTTTTTCCAAACCTGCATACACCCCGGGTGCAAAAAAGCATCCTTAAATACCTCTTGGATTTCTATTCTCCCTTGAGTCTTGGCTTGGTAATTCTTTGTCTTTGATGCTTTAAAGAAGATGTTTTCATATTTTGTCAGTGTTTATTGTTGTCTTGAGTAGAGGGAGGTTGGTCCAGTTACATAGCGAGCCATTACTGCAAGTGGAAACACCCTCCCCGTGCCCTGGCCCCTCCCAATAGACTTCCCTAAGCCTCAGAAAGGGTCTTACTAGAACTTTTGCCGGGTCACCATCCTCATTTACCAAAACTGTTTTAGTCTCTCTAGATGTCAGATCACTATGCAGTAGCTCCACAAAATTAATGGTCAGAAGATTAAGTAGTTTTCCTCCCACTCACGTCTAGTCTTTCCTATCTCAATACTCACTGCCTCCTTCAGCTCTCTCCCTGAACTATCCAGAGAATCATCTAACCATGTTCTTTATATGCAATTTTAACTACAAACACCCTGCGCCAGGTCCTTCCAGCTGGATTGCTGCTCCTGCAACCTTCTTTTATGGAAATTCTTTTTTTTTAAACATCTTTATTGGAGTATAATTGCTTTACAATGTTGTGTTAGTTTCTGCTGTATAACAAAGTGAATCAGCTATAACTATACATGTATCCCCATATCCCCTCCCACTTGCGTCTTCCTCCCACCCTCCCTATCCTACCCCTCTAGGTGGTCACAAAGCACCTGCCTGTGCGATGGTGGTCACAAAGCAACTCCCTGTGCAATGCAGCTGCTTCCCATTAGCTAGCTATTTTACACTTGGTAGTGTATATATGTCAATGCAACTCTCACTTCGTGCAAGCTTTCCCTTCCCCCTCGCCATATCCTCAGGTCCATTCTCTACGACTGTGCATTTATTCCTGTCCTGCCCCTAGGTTCTTCAGAACCTTTTTTTTTTTTTAAGATTCCATATATATGTGTTAGCACACGGTATTTGTTTTTCTCTTTCTGACTTATTTCACTCTGTATGATAGACTCTAGGTCCATCCACCTCACTACAAATAACTCAGTTTCATTTCCTTTTATGGCTGAGTAATATTCCATTTTATATATGTGCCACATCTTCTTTATCCATTCATCTGATGATGGACATTTAGGTTGCTTCCACGTCCTGGCTATTGTAAATAGAGTTGCAATGAATATTGTGGTACATGACTCTTTTTGAATTATGGTTTTCTCAGGGTATATGCCCAGTAGTGGGATTGCTGGATCGTACGGTAGTTCTATTTTTAGTTTTCTAAGGAACCTCCATACTGTTCTCCATAGTGGCTGTATCAATTTACATTGCCACCAACAGTGCAAGAGGGTTCCCTTTTCTCCACACCCTCTCCAGCATTTATTGTTTGTAGATTTTTGGATGATGGCCATTCTGAATGGTGTGAGGTGATACCTCATTGTACTTTTTATTTGCATTTCTCTAATGATTAGTGATGTTGAGCATCCTTTCATGTGTTTGTTGGAAATCTGTATATCTTCTTTGGAGTAATGTCTATTTAGGTCTTCTGCCCATTTTTGGATTGGGTTGTTTGTTTCTTTAATATTGAGCTGCAGGAGCTGTTTATATATTTTGGAAATGAATCCTTTGTCCGTTGATTCGTTTGCAAATATTTTCTCCCATTCTGAGGGTTGTCTTTTCATCTTGTTTATGGTTTCCTTTGCTGTGCAAAAGCTTTGAAGTTTCATTAGGTCCCATTTGTTTATTTTTGTTTTTATTTCCATTTCTCTAGGAGGTGGGTCAAAAAGGACCTTGCTGTGATTTATGTCATAAAGTGTTCTGCCTATGTTTTCCTATAAGAGTTTTATAGTGTCTGGCGTTACATTTAGGTCTTCTATCCATTTTGAGTTTATTTTTGTGTACGGTGTTAGGGAGTGTTCTAATTTCATTATTTTACATGTAGCTATCCAGTTTATCCAGCACCACTTACTGAAGAGGCTGTCTTTTCTCCATTGTATATTCTTGACTCCTTTATCAAAGATAAGGTAACCATATGTGCTTGGGTTTATCTCTGGGCTTTCTATCCTTTTCCATTGATCTATATTTCTGTTTTTGTGCCAGTACCATACTGTCTTGATTTCTGTAGATTTGTAATATAGTCTGAAGTCAGGGAGCCTGATTCCTCCAGCTCCGTTTTTCTTTCTCAAGATTGCTTTGGCTTTTCTGGATCTTTTGTGTTTCTATACAAATTGTGAAGTTGTTTGTTCTAGTTCTGTGAAAAATGCCATTTGTAGTTTGATAGGGATTGCATTGAATCTATAGATTGCTTTGGGTAGTATAGTCATTTTTGCAATGTTCATTCTTCCAATCCAAGAACATGGTATATCTCTCCATCTGTTTGTATCATCTTTAATTTCTTTCATCAGTGTCTTATTGTTTTCTCCATACCGGTTTGCTCTCTCCTTAGGTAGGTTTATTTCTAGGTATTTTATTCTTTTTGTTGCAATGGTAAATGGGAGTGTTTCCTCAATTTCTGTTTCAGATTTTTCATCATTAGTGTATAGGAATGCAAGAGATTTCTGTGCATTAATTTTGTATACTGCTACTTTACCAGATTCATTAGCTCTAGTAGTTTTCTGGTAGCATCTTTAGCATTCTGGATAGTATCATGTCATCTGCAAACAGTGACAGCTTTACTTCTTTTCCGATTTGGATTCTTTTATTTTTCCTTTCTGATTCCTGTGGCTAAAACTTCCAAAACTGTGTTGAATACGAGTGGTAAGAGTGGGCAACCTTGACTTGTTCCTGATCTTACAGGAAACGGTTTCAGTTTTTCAGCATTGAGAATGATGTTGGCTGTGGGTTTGTCATATATGGCCTTTATTATGTTGAAGTAGGTTCCCTCTATGCCTACTTTCTGGAGAGTTTTTATCATAAATATGTGTTGAATTTTGTCAGAAGCTTTTTCTGCATCTACTGAGATGATCATATGGTTTTTATTGTTCAATTTGTTAATATGGTATATCACATTGATTGATTTGCGTATATTGAAGAATCCTTGCATTCCTGGGATAAACCCCACTTTATCATGGTGTATGATCCTTTTAAAGTGCTGTTGGTTTCTGTTTGCTGGTATTTTGTTGAGGATTTTTGCATCTATGTTTATCAGTGATACTGGCCTGTAGTTTTCTTTCTTTGTGACATTTTTGTCTGGTTTTGGTATCAGGGTGATGGTGGCCTCATAGTATGAGTTTGGGACTGTTCCTCCCTCTGCGGTATTTTGGAAGAGTTTGAGAAGGATAGGTGTTAGCTCTTCTCTAAATGTTTGATAGAATTTGCCTGTGAAGCCACCTAGTCCTGGGCTTTTGTTTGTTGGGAGATTTTATATCACAGTTTCAATGTCGGTGCTTGTGATTGGTCTGTTTATATTTTCTCTTTCCTCCTGGTTCAATCTCAGAAGGTTGTGCTTTCCTAAGAATTTGTCCATTTCTTCCAGGTTGTCCATTTTATTGGCTTATAGTCACTTGTAGTAGTCTCTCATCATCCTTTGTATTTCTGCAGTGTCAGTTGTTACTTTTCCTTTTCCGTTTCTAATTCTGTTGATTTGAGTCTTCTCCCTTTTTTTCTTGATGAGTCTGGCTAATGGTTTATCAATTTTGTTTATCTTCTCAAAGAACCACCTTTAAGTTTCATTGACCTTTGCAGTTGTTTCCTCTATTTCTTTTTCATGTATTTTTGAACTGATGTTTATGATTTCTTTCCTTCTGGTAACCTTGGGGTTTTTTTGTTCTTCTTTCTCTAATTGCTTTAACTGTAAGGTTAGGTTGTTTATTTGAGATATTTCTTGTTTCTCGAGGTAAGATTGTATTGCTATAATCTTCCCTCTTAGAACTGCTTTTACTGTATCCCATAAGTTTTGGGTCGTCATGTTTTCATTGTCATTTTTTCTAGGTATTTTTTGATTTCCTCTTTGATTTCTTCACTGATCTCTTGGTTATTTAGTAATGTAATTTTTAGCCTCCATGTGTTTGTAATTTTTACAGCTTTTTTCCTGTAATAGATATCTAGTTTCATAGTGTTGTGGTCAGAAAAGATACTTGATACGATTTCAATTTTCCTAAGTTTACCAAGGCTTGACTGTGACCCAAGATATGGTCTATCCTAGAGAATGTTCCATGAGCACTTGAGAAGATAGTGTCTTCTGTTGTTTTTGGATGGAATGTCCTATAAATATCAATGAAGTCCATCTTGTTTAATGTATCATTTAAAGCTTGTGTTTCCTTATTTATTTTCATTTTGGATGATCTGTCCATGGGTGAAAGTGGGGTGTTAAAGTCCCCTACTATGATTGTGTTACTGTCGATTTCCCCTTTTATGGCTGTTAGCATTTGCCTTATGTATTGAGGTGCTCCTATGTTGGGTGCATAAATATTTACAATTATTATATCTTCTTCTTGGATTGATCCCTTGATCACTATGTAGTGTCCTTCTTTGTCTCTTGTAATAGTCTTTATTTTAAAGTCTATTTTGTCTCATATGAGCATGGCTACTCCAGCTTTCTTTTGATTTCCATTTGCATGGAATATCTTTTTCCATCCCCTCACTTTCAGTCTGTATGTGTCCCTAAGTCTGAAGTGGGTCTCCTGTAGACAGCATAAATACAGGTCTTGTTTTTGTATCCATTCAGCCAGTCTATGTCTTTTGGTGGGAGCATTTAATCCATTAACATTTAAGGGGATTATTGATATGAGTGTTCCTGTTACCATTTTCTTAATTGTTTTGGGTTTGTTTTTGTAGGTGTTTTCCTTCTCTTGTGTCTCCTGCCTAGGGAAGTTCCCTTAGTAGTTGTTGTAAAGCTGGTTTGGTGGTGCTGAATTCTCTTAACTTTTGCTTGTCTGTAAATGTTTTAATTTCTCTGTTGAATCTGAATGAGATCCTTGTTGGTAGAGTAATCTTGGTTGTAGGTTTTTCCTTTTCATCACTTTAAATATGTCTTGCCACTCCCTTCTGGCTTGCAGAATTTCTGCTGAAAGATCAGCTGTTAACCTTATGGGGATTCCCTCATATGTTATTTGTTATTTTTCCCTTGCTGCTTTTAATATTTTTTCTTTGTATTTAATTTTTGATAGTTTGATTAATATGTGTCTTGGCATGTTTCTCCTTGGATTTATCCTGTATGGGCCTCTCTGCCCTTCCTGGACTTGATTGACTATTTCCTTTCCCATATTAAGGAAGTTTTCAACTATAATCTCTTCAAATATTTTCTCAGACCCTTTCTTTTTCTCTACCTCTTCTGAGATGCCTGTAATTTGAATGTTGGTGCATTTAATGTTGTCCCAGAACTTTCTGAGACTGTCCTCAATTCTTTTCATTCTTTTTTCTTTATTCTGCTCTGCAGTAGTTATTTCCCCTATTTTATCTTCCAGGTCATTTATCCGCTCTTCTTCCTCAGTTATTTTGCTATTGATTCCTTCTAGAGAATTTTAAATTTCATTTAATGTGTTGTTCATCATCGTTTCTTTGCTCTTTAGTTCTTCTAGTTTCTTTTAAATGGTTTCTTTTATTTTCTCCATTCTATTTCCAAGATTTTGGATCGTCTTTACTATCATTACTCTGAATTCTTTTTCAGGTAGACTGCCTCTTTCCTCTTCATTTGTTAGGTCTGGTGGATTTTTACCTTGCTCCTTCATCTGCAGCATATTTTTCTGTCTTCTCATTTTGTTTAACTTACTGTGTTTGGGGGTCTCCTTTTCTTAGGCTTCAGGTTCGTAGTTCACATTGTTTTTGGTTCTGCCCCCAGTGGGTGAGGTTTGTTCAGTGGCTTGTTCAGTAGGCTTCCTGGTGGAGGGGACTGGTGCCTGTGTTCGGGTTGGTGGGGCTGGATCTCGTTTTTCTGGTGGGCAGGGCCGCATCCGGTGCTGTGTTTTGGGGTGTCTGCAACCTTATTATGATTTTAGGTAGCCTCTCTGCTAATAGATGGGTTTGTGTTCCTGTCTTGCTAGTTGTTTGGCATGAGGTGTCCAGCACTGGAGCTTGCTGGTTGTTGGGTGGAGCTGGGTCTTAGCGTTGAGACAAAGATCTCTTGGAGAGCTCTCACCGATTGATATTACATGGGGCTGGGAGGTCTCTGGTGCACCAATGTCCTGAACTCAGGCCTGATACCAGGTTGGGGTACCAAGACCCTGTGAGCCACACAGCTCAGAAGAAAAGGGAGAAAAAAAGAAAGAATAAAAAGTTTTTTAACTAATACATTTAAAAAATTATTAATAATAATAATAAAAGAAGAGAGCAACCAAACCAATAAACAAATTAAGCAATGATAACAAGCACTAAAAACTAAACTAAGATAAACATAAAAATCAGAAACAAATCAGTTGCAGTCAGCAAACTCAAGTCTACAGTTGCTCCCAAAGTCCACCTCCTCAATTTTGGGATCTTTCAATGTCTGTTCAGGTATTCCACAGATGCAGGGTACATCAAGTTGATTGTGGGGATTTAATCCGCTGCCCCTGAGGCTGCATGGAGAAATTTCCCTTTCTCTCCTTTGTTCTCATAGCTCCTGGGGTTCAGCTTTGTTTTTGGCCCTGCCTCTGTGTGTAGGTTGCCCTCAGGCATCTGTTCCTGCCCAGACAGGACAGGGATAAAGCAATGGCTGATTAAGGGACTCCTGCTCATTCAGGCGGCGGAGAGGGAAGGGTACGCTAGTCATAATTGGAATGTGGGGCGAGCCTGCGGCGGAAGAGGCCGGTGTGTTGTTGCAACAGCCTGAGGCACACCGTGTGTTCTCCCCAGGGAACTTGTCCCTGGATCATGGTACCCTGGCAGTGGCATGCTGCACAGGCTCCCAGGGGCCTGTGGATAGTGACCGGTGCTTGCATACAGGGTTCTTGGTGGCTGCAGCAGCAGTGTTGCTGTTTCATGACCGTTTCTGATGTCTGCACTGATAGCCGCGACTCACACCCATCTCTGGGGCTCGTTTAAGCGGTGCTCTGAATCCCCTCTCCTCGCACGTCCCGAAACAATGGTCTCTTGCCTCTTAGGCAGGTCCAGACATTTTCCCGGAATCCCTACCGGCTAGCTGTGGTGCACTAGCCCCCTTCAGGCTGTGTTCACGCAGCCAACCCCAGTCCTCTCCCTGGGATCTGACCTCCGAGGCCGGAGTCTCAGCTCCCAGTCCCCACCCGTCCCGGTGGGTGAGCAGACAAGCCTCTCAGGCTGGTAAGTGCTGGTCGGCACTGATCCTCTGTGCGGGAATCTCTCCACTTTGCCCTCTGCACCCCTGCTGCATCATTCTCCTTCATGGCTCCAAAGCTTCCCCCACACCCACCCACCCTGTCTCTGCCAGTGAAGGGGCTTCCTAGTGTGTGGAGACTTTTCCTCCTTCACAGCTCCCTCCCAGAGGTGCAGGTCCCATTCCTATTCTTTTGTCTCTGTTTTTTCTTTTTCCTTTTGGCCTACCCAAGTATGTGGGGAGTTTCTTGCCTTTTGGAAAGTCTGAGGTCTTTTGCCAGCGTGCAGTAGGTGTTCTGTAGGAGTTGTTCCACATGTAGCTGTATTTGTGGGAAGGAAGGTGATCTCCACATCTTACTCCTCTGCCATCTTGAAGGTCCCTCCTATGGAAATTCTTGATCTACCTGTTACCCTCTAGTTAATTTGTAAACTATGTAAAAGTGGGAGGGATCATGTTTATACTTTTGAAATTATGTTAAGTAAGTTAATTCTCAGTTTTATGTAAGAGGAATTAGAGGCTTTCTCTTTCCACGCCTGTACCTTGTTTATACCTCCCTGAAGCCAATAATTGGTATAAAAGTAGTCAGTGTAGAGATTGATGAGTCTATCTTTTGAAATAAAAAATTATCAACTAGAGAAGTCTTGGGTTACAGTGTTAAGGCCATTTATGTACACTTTAATACTTAGCTCTCTGAACTTTATTGAACTTAGCAAAATAGACCTGTCACCTTACTCTCAGAGCAAAGCAGTTTTTGAGTAACCCTAAATTTAAATTCCACATCAATGTCATTTAGCTAACCAACAAATTCTCTTGAGAGGAGAGCAAAAGCAGTGGTAGCTTCATCTAGTGGTGACAAGTGTAACTGCAGAGAATCATTTTTCATAGTGCTTGCTAACGCCTCATGCAAACATACATACTGTGGTAAATAACACAATCCAAAAAGCAATTAGACACGTTCACCTAATGTACAACCCAGACCTAAGATAATCAGATTTACAGGCTTGGATTTCTGATTTGTGAAGTTGAGGACTAGGGATCAGAACTTATAGAAGTCTACTACTAAATATAATTTGGATACTCGAATAACTATGCTTTGGGAGTATAGTTTTCTTTATATCAGTGGGGACATTAGCAATGAAGGAATTGTACCTCCCTTCAAACCTGTCCTGGCTGAGTGCTTTAATCACATTTTTCAAATAGAAAATTTTTTACAAGATGCAGGTCTTGAGTGATTTTCCTGTGTCTGCAAGAATATTCAGAGACTTCTTCCTTTATTTGGATAAGAATTTCACTCCTTTTGAAGATACAAGGAGGATTGAAGAGGTCACATATCAGTTTAAGGCAAGAGAACCCAGCATTATCTCAGGGACCACACCCTCGTCACACCATTTGTACCTGTTAATTATTGACTAAAAGACCATAGAAAGAGTTCTGGAAAGAGAGAGCACAAAAGGTGAAATACTTAAATAAATCGTTAGCTTTAATCCAGGATTTTTTTCTTCCAGAGGGAAATATACTTTTTGTTTTTAGCTCCACATAGGTTTTTTTGGTATTAAAAATATTTGCTACAGAAAAAAATACTTTTTTCCTCCTTTTTCTCCTTCTTGTGTTAATTAAAAAAATTTTTTTTTAAAATTGTGCAACCAGGTTGATTAAATGGACAAAAGTCAATGGAAGTTGAGAGGGAATACTTTCCTGCCCCTTCTCCCCCCATTGCCTTCAATAATGTTGTGTTCTTTCTCTTCATTTTTTTCACCTCCTGTTTTTCTCTGGATCTTTTCTAGGATCAATGGTAGAGGCAGGTGACTAGAAGGAAAGGGGAAAAATAAATTTGTTTCTCAGGATACTTCTTACCCAGCTCTCTCTTGGTCCTTGAAGCTCTCCATGTGTGAAATACTTACGTATGTTTTCTCTCATGTGGATTTGTTCTTAATGTTTTTAGTTCTCTGATCAGTTCCCAAATGTCTTTCAAATCACTTGGTTAGATTTCCATGTATCTATCAATAAGATTATCACTGAACACACACATAGTCCTATGAATTGGACCTCTGATAAGAAAATTTTTAAAGTTTTAACCTACACCTAAGTAAGTCACTTTGAAAAGAATAGTATTGTTCCCTTGCTCAATCTATTAAATCTTTCCAGTGTTCTAAGGAAGTTACTACTGAACTTGCATCTTTAAGAGACTCAAATCTAAACAATCAGATATAATACAGTTGACTCAAAAGCAGAATTCCTTTTCAATGCATTGTATCCCTCCAAGGGTTTATATGTCTCTTTTATAATTAATTGACTTAACATTTTGCTTTACAATTATATTTTGTGAAAAATAACCTTAAACCCTGAAGTATGACTTCTGTTTATCATTTGATAGAACATTTCCATGCAATTTGTACCAACTTGATGCATACAAAAAGTAGCAAACTAACCCGGAAACTTTACCACTATCATCTTTTTTGTACTGAGAAACATGTCATTTTCAATGTACATTCATTTTCCTTGAAGTGCTGAGAACACTGAGTGTTACTTTGAGAGAAGAAGGAAGCACTTGTTTGCTAATCTAAGGGAAAACAAAAAGACGCACGGGTTGACATATTTGGCATAAGTTAAATAATGTTTAGCTTAGTTACCATATTAATAGGGCAATCATATTGCTTTGGAAGGTAACAGTGTCAAATAACCACCAAACCTTACTTAAATACAGGTGAGTGTGGCAACATTATTTATTTAACAGACATTTATTGTGTATACGTTTTGGCAAAGTGCCATATTAGGTACAGCCAGAGAGTGAAACAGTTCTTGTCCCTGTTTGAAGCATCTGTGTATGTGTATGAACGCTTTCACCTTTTAAAAAATCCCAACAATATGTGCACATGATAAGAAATCAAGTAGCAGAAAAGTCACAATGAAAAGCAGCAGAAGCTTTCCCTACTCCTTCCTCCTTCGAGTTACACTTCCCAGCAGCAACCAGTTGTAAGCTTTTCTGTTTTGTTTTCTGATGGTTTTAACCCTAATTCTAAATAGTATTTTGGACCAGTGTATCTTAAAATGGTATCTATTGACTCCCCGGTTTGAAATATGAAGATTTAGTTCATTTCTACTTTCCTCAATTTCCCCTCCTACTCCAAGTTTTTTTACCACTTCTATTTTAGTTCTTCTGTTACCTTTATATCCTTATGCAATACGTGTAAACCTTGTTTTCTGATTCCATCAACTTTAGATAGTATCTTTTTGTGCTTGAATATGTAAAATAATAATGACTGAAATTTATTGGGTATTTACTATGTGTCAGACACTGTTCTAAGCATTTTACATGGATTATCTTATTTACTCCTTATAGCAACTCTATCAGGTATCATTCCTAAATTATGATGAGAAAAGTAAAGGATGACTTGCCCCAGGTCACAAGGGTAGTAAGGTGGCAGAGGGACCAGGCAGGCTGAATCCAGACCCACAAAGCTCCACTGTTTCCCACATGAGGGTATTATCTTCCCACCTTCTCTTCTCCCCACTTCCATTCCCATCTTCTACCAAGCAGATCTTCACTTTTACAGTGTTAAGATAATATTTATAACCTGTCATATAATCATATTTAAATATTCAGCTATTTTCCTTGTAGGTCAGCTCTAAAGGTTGAAAATCAGTAAGTACAATTAAATATTGTGATTATGTAAATACCATTCCCAGCAGAGCCAAGAAGTGTGCCAGTGTTACATTTTCTTCTCAATCTCTTGAAATATTTGAAGTCCTTCCTTCATTCATTTCTTCATTTCTATGTTGAGGAAACATTTTTGAAAGCTCACTAAGTTTTGGGATTTGGAGAAAGGAGGTAGAGATGAATACAGTAAGAAATACAGTGTTGTCCAGCCCCGTGCCTCTGCCCTTAGGGATTTATGTATAGAATTTATAGTATACTGGGGTCAAAGAAGGCTTTGAGGAGAAGAGGGAATATAAACTGGACCTTAAAGGATGTTGAGAATTTGAAAAGGGGAATGATACAAAATGAGCAAAGTGATAGGAAAAAAAAAAATCCCATCTCTAAGAGATGAGATTGCTAAGTTGCCTTCCTCATATAAGTGTTTTGCACTAGACGAGTGTGTCGATGAAAATTCAATTAACAATCAAGCTAAGAAGAAAAAAAGAAAATTTTATTCAAGCCAAATTGAGGATTATAACTTGGGGACAAACTCTCATAAGCTCTGAGAACGCTTCTACTGGTCAGAAGGTAGAGATGCAGTTTTACACATTTTTGGGACAAAGAATTATGAATTATATTGACAGGTTAACATTATACGTAAAGTTCTTCAGAGATGTTTTGGTCAGGTATGCACATACAGAGTGAGCCTTTAGGTCAATGCGACCCCTGTACAGGATGAAAAAGTAATATTGATCTTAAAAATAACAACTCTGGCATCAGGAAAAAGGGACCATTTTTCTCCAAGGTTGATTATATCTTCCTGCCTTAAGGAGGTCTGGTTAATACGTAGTGTGGATGCACACAGCGTGTTGAAAAAGGCCCATCACAAATGGGAGCATGTGTGTTGCCATTCTGACTTAGTTTGATTGTCCTGCCGTAGAGAAATTTATGACTTTTCCTCATTATTCCCCCCCTTTGGAGCATAAATCTTTCAATAGAAAGCGTTATGTGACCAAACATTTGGTCCCTTGCTGCCAGGGTGGTTTCTCACCTGCCCTGAATCTATGATGTTCCTCTAAGCTGGGACTTAACAGCCCAGTTTTTTCTTTCTTCTTCTGGGAGTTATACTAGTAGAATGCTTGGCAAGGACTGGATTGTCAATTCTAGGATGTCCAGTAGGACTTATGCCAGTTTTATCCTATATGTGCATTGTGTGTGTCCATTGTCTTAAATAGAACTATAGATATGATCAATAGTTTCAAATCATTTAAGCATTATTATTTTAGTTGGAGCTTTGAACATACATTGAAAAGCACAGGGATTATTACTCTATAAATAATGTAGAACACAATCAATATAGCCAACAACAACAGTAATAAAGTCATGAACAGAGATTAAACCCAAAATGCCAGCACTGAATTATTTACCTGAGATTTCATTTAGATTAGGAAGGGGATCCTTCAATACAGAGATTTGATTTTTCATGTGTCATTAGATTTTTCATGTGTCATCTGATATGAAAATGCAACATTCAGTTTGGATTAGAGCATAAATTCCCCCTCGTAAAGCTGCTTTAAAATTAAGAACCATTCAGTTTTGTGATATTGTTTCCCTCATCATAGAACTTTAGAATTGAGTAAAATTAATCAAATGTAGTAAACAAGCATAGAAGGATATGTTGATGGGGAAACACTTTGTATATTATGCACTTGATCAATCATCCCAGTCTGCCGTACAATCATTGTACACCAATGCTTTTGGTAGTAAAGTTGAAGCAAGCGGTGATACATGCCATGTGTAACTTGATAGCCAGGAAAAGAATAATGATACCTATTATGAAAACAATAATCATTTCTAAAGCAGAGCAGAAAAGGTTGCCTAGTTCTGAAGGGAGCTAAATAAACAGATCATTTAAAGGATCAGTCTTTCTTACATCTTGTAACCATTTTGCGTTTTGGAAAATTTTTTCCAAGAGCATCTCAACTTCTCCCGAGTTGTTGATATAAGTGCAACGAACAGTGTGAGCAATAGTAGAAACACCCCCTTTTTTGGCCATTAGAAAATGTAAGGCGATTTTGCTACCTAATGCTATGTGGGCTAAGGAATTTAGGGGTGTCTGTTGTGCTGCAATGCTTTTTGCAGTCTCTTTAGCCATTTGACCAATGGTGGCTGGTAGATTTCTGTGCCTATCCCAGTTTACATATACTCCTGCACTAGGAACCAATATTCCCCAAAGATTTTGCCACCAGGTACCTTGGTATCCTGCTAGTATGGATGGATCTCTTGACTTTATTGAGAAGAGAATGGAGGTCCATCTGTCTCTTGGTATATACACAGTGGGGTAACATAACATTCCAGTAAGCATAAACTTTCTACCTGCTAGCTGCTAAGATATTTATATGCCCATCCTTGGGAAGGTGAGTCAATTCCAATATCACATATGGTGACAAAACCTGGGGGAGCACAAATGATTCCTCTCAGAGTGCTCTCATTGATAGCTTCATCAACTGGAAGTTTTGTTAACACAGATTAAATCATGGGTCACTTTTTTTACAAGCTTTCCGAAATCTATTTGTAGGATATTGGATGTGGGAGAGTTGCTGGCATAAGTGACTTGTATTTTTCTCTTTAAGATGTTTGTTAATCAAGTAAGGGACAGAGTAGTCCTAGGGTAAGTTGTGTCCAGTCTCTAAGGACTTAGGAGAGTGTCAAAGAAAGGATGGACATATTAATATGTTGGAGAATTTGGACCTGAAAGGTTAGGCCAGAGGGAAGCCAATCTAAGTAAACGGTAATATTAGGAACATCTGAAATCAGTGATAGGAATTATAAGAGGTCTAAATCGGCCTTGAATTGAATGAGGAATTTGATAACAAATCCAACAATCAGTTAGATTGTCCCTGGTAGCCATACTTTGTGATAACTTTACTAAAGAGTTTTCTTTCCATCCAAAACACTCGGGCAAAAACACAGCTAGAAATAAATCAATAACTTTCAATTTTGATAGACAGACATTTGGTAAATAGCACAATTTGAAAGAGTAAGATAGGTCTTAAAGGCCTGGTCTGGACTCTTAGGTTAACTGTCTACCACTGTTGTCTTCTTCTCATCCTGGCTTGGTGGTAGCTGTCTTAGTCCAAGCCAGGTGTCAGGAACAGTCCAAGGCAGGTGTCAGGAGAGGAGGCCTTTTTAGGTGAGAAATGTGAATCCAAGAGCTTAGTCCTTTAAGTTTTGCAGCACAGGGATTTGTTTGTAATACCTGTTATGGTCCCTCCCAACATGGCTGTAAAGAGTCCTTTATTTGATGTTTTTTTCCAATAGATAAAATTTCTAGGTTGTAACCTGTGGTCCTTAAGGTCTTTGTCTCCTGGGAGCTCACTGTGGAAGGAATCAGTTGCTAATATCTCATTTTCTTTAAGCACTTTGATGAATCCCTGACGGTAATATAAAATATCCCCTCGAAGAAGTGCTAGTTCATACGTAGTTTCATCTAAATGCATAGGTCGCCCATTAATTATTTTAAAAGGAAGCAATTCATGTTTATCAACTAAGGTTGAGGAGTACCAAGGGAAGAGCTTTTGGCCATGGAAGATTAAAAGCCTCTGAAAATTTAGCCAATTGTGCTTTAGTACTACTATTGGTCCTTTCTACCAACCCTGAGGATTAAGGGTGATAAACACAGTGAAAATGCTGCGTTACCAGCCAAATCTTACAAATGGATTTAATAGTCTGTCCAGGAAAATAGGCTCCTTAGTTGCTATGCAACTCAGAAGGAATTCCTCAAACTGGAATTATGCTTTCCATAGCAGTTTGCCTACTGTTTCTGAAGCCACCTCTTGAGGCTGCAAAAGAAATTTCTTACGTTTCATCAGAATCGTGTTTAAGTAGAGGGCATTCTCAAAATTGGGCAGGGGCAAGGCTTAAGGCATCTTGTTTAGCTGCAGCACCAGCTGGCTGACTCCCTTTGGCTTCCACTGAATCAGACTTGAAAGGTCCAGGTATTTTAATGATAGCCAGCTGTTTGGGAAATTGAATGGAGTCTAATAGTTTTGAAACTATCTGCCCATTTTTTATGGTCTGGACAGAAGAGGTGAGAAATCCTCTTTGTTTCCATAGCATTCCAAAATCATGAGCCACTCCAAAGCGTAGTGACTGTCACTATAAATATGTATTTGATTCTTGGATAATTGACAAGCCCTAATTAATACAATCAGTTCAGCTTGTTGAGTCAATGTGATGTCTGGTAAATAAGAACTTTCGATTATTTATACCGTCAAGGTTATTGTGTACCCAGTTTGATAATGCCCCTTGTCATCCTTTAAATAGGATCCATCCCTAAACCAAATTAAATCAGTATTATCAACGGTAATTCCTGTAAGTCAGTCCTAGGAGTAAGAAGTTAGGCAGTTAGCATAATGTGGTCATGGTTGTCATCATCTTGAGGTGCTGGAAGCAAAGTTTCGGGGTTACAGTGATTACATGGAGCAAAGATAATATTGGGTGAAGAGAGTAACAATACCTCAGAAGAAGCCAGTTGACTCACAGAAGAGTGCTGAGTAAGGTGAGAATTTATAAGAGATTCAACTGAGTGAGGAACATTAATAGTTAGAAAAAAACCCATTACAAATTCTTCAGTAGCTTTGCATAAGAGAGCTGTCACTAAAATAGTTCTCAAACAGTGTGGGAGACCTTTTGCCACCTAATCTAACTGCTGACTATAATATTCTGTGGATCGATGCTGGTCGCCATACCTCTGAATTAGTACACCCAGGGTGTTTCCTTTTCCTTCAAGCCCAGAGAGAAAAAAAATGATAATTTATAATTAGGATGGCCTAATGCCGCAGCCTGAGTCAATGCAGAGTTTGAAAGTGTCTACAGCCTTTTCTCCTTCTGTCATCCATTCAGTGGGTCTGCTTGGTCAGATTTAAGTAATGCACAGAGAGGTTGGGCAATAAGGGGAAAACTAGGTACCCAATTCCTACAATATCTGGTTAGACCCAGAAATCCCCTCAGTTGCTTCTTTGTTTTGGGAAGTGAGAAAGCTAGGATTCCCTTAATTCTGCCAGGAGCAATTAACTATTCTTCCTTAGATATCAAATGACCTAAATATTTCATAATTGCTTAACAGAATTGTAGTTTGTCTTTGGAAACCTTAGTTCCCTTAGAGGCTAACTGGTGTAACAGATGGGTGGTATCTCTCTGGGAGTCTGTTCAGTTCCAAAACACAAAAGCAAATCATCTACGTATTGAATTAAAGCAGAGCCATTAGTAAAGTGTACATCAGCCACATCAGCTTGAAGTATTTGAGAAAAATAAGTAGGGCTTTCAGTATAGCCTTGTGGCATAACCGTCCAGGTATACTGACCATCTTCCCACATAAAGGCAAAGAGTTATTGGCTTTCTTCTTCCACTGGAATACTAAATAACCTATTACCTGAAAAACAACAGGTGGCTGCTGGAATGGCTGAGAGCAGGGTGTGAGGATTAAGAACCACAGCGTTGTAAGGGATCACAACGTTATTCACAGTGCTCACATCCTAAACAAATCTCCAGTCTTTTCCATTTTACTTTCTTACCGGTAAAATGGGGGTATTGCAAGGACTGGTACAAGAAATCACAAGTCCCTTCTCAAGGGATTCCGGAATAATAGGTCTTATTCCATTTAATGCCTCTGGTTTAAGTGGAGATTGTCAAATATTGCATAGAAGCTTGGAGTTATCGATAGTTAGGAGTGGCTGTCTTAATTTCCCCAGTATCTGGGGAAGAAGATGACCATAATTTCTCAGGCACTCATAATAGTAAATTGTTAATTTCCTCCTGACCTGTTTGAGTTTTTGTTTTTATAACCAACAATTTCTTAGTAATCTGATCTGTACCTACCTCTTCTAAATCTAAAATCATTTCACCCTTAGGTGAAAAAGCAATATGGGCATTATATACCTCTAAAAGGACTCACCCTATCATATGAATTGGAGCGTATTTCACCAAAAGAAACACATGTTTTCCTGTGATAGTTCCTAGCTGAAAAGTTACTGGCTCTAATTTAAAAACTCACATAGGAAAATTTGAAACCTCTACCATTTGAATTGATTGTTTACTCGTAGGGAAAGGGCAATGAATAAGGACTTTTGCCAGTCCATTCTCTTTGGGAAGACTTTTGGTTTAGCCTGATATAAGTTGTGGGCAATTTCTCTACATTTCTGGTGGTCTGCAGCCTCACGTTTATGAAAATCTTCCATAGGCGTCTTTTTTTTTTTTTTTGCGGTATGCGGGCCTCTCACTGTCGCGGCCTCTCACATTGCGGAGCACAGGCTCCGGAAGCGCAGGCTCAGCGGCCATGGCTCACGGACCCAGCCGCTCTGCGGCATGTGGGATCTTCCCGGACCGGGTCACGAACCCGTGTCCCTTGCATCGTCAGGCAGACTCTCAACCACTGCGCCACCAGGGAAGGCCCATAGGCGTCTTTAATTTAACTCTTTGAGTTATTCAGATTTGTGCGAGCTGGTACAAGTCTGAATATCCAGGCTCATAAGTTCTTACTGTAAGATCTAATTCTTTAGTAAACCCCAAAGGATCCTGTAAAGGATCTGGAAAATCCTTAGTTAGTCCTGCCTTAGTCCAAGGAGTATAGGTAAGAGTGGGTTCCCCTCTGCTTGTGGGCTTCTCCTTAAAGGGAGCTGCTATTACCTTGGGCTGCTTTCATTTTCTCCCTTGGACGCAAGAGATTTTTCTTCTGGTGTTAGAGGAGGGAGAGCGGGAAGGTCAGGGATAGGGAAAGGAGAGGATACAGAGGAGGGGCGGGGGAGGGGGAGGAGGAATGGCTTATGAGGTTTTTTTCTAATTTTGCCTCCATTACTAATAATTTTCAGTTTGTCTCATTCAGTCAAGCCATTGATTATTTCCTCATATTGAGGCTTCCAGGTACCAATTAAAAATGCCTCCCATTCTGGTTGTTTGATTCTATAGCTGGCTTTTTCTAATTGAGTGTACAAATAAACCAGTTTAGGTAAATCCGAAGTGCCTCATTTCGGCCATCTCAGGGACAAGTTATCTTTGGTCAGATCTTCCCATTTAGTTAAATACTTGCAAGTGTTAATCCCATAGGTGTTATACATAAACCCAACTGGCGTTCTCATATGTGGCTGTCTGTCAGGTTGCTGTACTGCCTTTGAAGCATGCTTTCCCATTACTAGGTAGCCTAATTCAGATATGATCTGCAGACCTTTCTAAGCACAATGTGATGGATTGGTTGTGTGCTGCTTCTGAGTCTAGCTCTTCAAGGAGTTACCCTAGGTTGGTTTGATTCTATTACGTCTCAGTTTCTTCTTCCAACAGTCTAAAAGCACTGTGGGTTCTCTGAGCACTAGGGGATGAGCCTCGGTCACGTTCCCTGGAAGAGCAGTGTTTACCTAATGGTTGTAGTGGGGTTCTCTGTGGGACCACTGTACATCACCAGGATTAATCCTCAGCCACTTCCACTAGGTTCTCAGTCATCTGAGGATGCTTTGTGGCAGAAAGTTTTCGCTTTTTTAGAAGAGGCAAGTGTCCCTTTTCTTCAGAGCTGAGCAGGCTCAGTCTCCCATTTCACTAGCAAACGATTTGTTCAGACCATGTATCAACTTGTTTTTCAATTTAAGCCAAATTTAACAAAGATTAGCAAAGTATGTTTTCCTAGCTGCCTGCCTAGATCCCACTAGGTCCCCGCCTAGGAAAATGCACTGGTGCCCCGGAAGACTTCAAGTAAAAACAACTCAAACAAAACTTTTAGGATTGTCACTTAAACAATGAGATCCTTATATCAGGAGAACTCACCAGAGTACCTGAGAGATACCGAGAGGTTGGTGGGGCTCAGTGGGCCTGTGCTGGTACTGAGCACAGGTTCCAGGCATCCTCCAGGTGTCCTCTGGTGGGTGTCTCTGATGTTCTGCTGACTACACCATGCAAACGTCTACAAAATCCAATCAACAATCAAGCTAAGAAGAAAAAGAGAGAATTTTATTCAAGCCAAACCAAGGATTATAACCCAGGAGACAGATTATCAAAAGCTCTGAAAACTGTTCCACTGGTTAGGTGCTAGAGATAACAGTTTTATACGTTTTTGAGACAAAGAATTATGTATTATATTGACAGGTTCACATTGTACATAAAGTTCATCAGAGATGTTTTGGTCAGGTATGTACATACAGAGTGAGCCTTTAGGACAACGTGACCCCTGTTCAAGATGAGGAAGAAATGTTAATCTTAAAAAATACAGTGCTGGTGTCAGAAGTAAAGGACCATATTTCTCAAAGGTTGATTATAGCCTCCTGCCTTGAGGAGGTCTGGTTAATGTATAATGTGGATGCACGTTGTAGGTTGGGAAAGGCCCGTCACAAATGGGGGCATGTTATGTGTGTTTCAATTATGACTTAGTTTGATTGTCCTGCCATAGAGAAATTTATGATTTTTCCTTGTCAAGTGGCAGGTATAATTAGATTCTGATCCTATGTGGCTTGAAGAACTGATGAAAATTTCCACGTAGAAATCAGTGGGTGATTAGAAATGTGATCAGAAATTCATGAAAAATTCAGTGTTGGAAATCACATTAAAAGGTGATAAAGTCATGACAGTGGATAAGTCTGCTAAGAGAAAGTAGAGATCAGAAAGAGGAAGGAAAGGAAAAGGGAATAGAGAGCTCAGGACGTGGGGAGGATCCCAAGAATATGACAGCAGCCAAGGAGTGATCAGGAACAGCAAACGAAAGATCTATGAAGTTGATGACTGAGAAAAACCCATTGGATTAGTGGCTCAGATTACACCTTTTAGAGACCACTTAGCCTCAGAAGAAGGTGAAGGCTGAAACCACACTGCAGAGAGCTGAGAGAGCATATATGTGATTAGTTAAGGGAAAACAGCTAATGGAGAATGTAGACAACTGTTTCCAGGAGCTTGCTGTTAAAAGGAAGAAGAAAAACAGGACAGTGGTTGGGGAGGGAGTGTGTGGCCAGAGGTTGAAGAAAAGCTTTTATTACAGTAGAACAAACTTGAACATATTGTTGAACAAGGGAAAAGTGAGGAAATGACAGAGGAGTGAAATTCTGAAGGAGGCACATGGAAATCAGGTAGAAGTTTAGCTGTGGAGATAAGCCCACAAAATATGCCTTGTGTGTTTTTCCTAAGTGCATTGGAGACCCACTGGAGGATATACAGCAAGAACGTGACATGATCCAATTTGCATTTTGAGAATACCATTTTGCTGTATGGAGGCTAGACGAAGCAGGAGACGACAGTGCTTATCTTAAATATACACACCCAATACTGGTATTAGAAACGTGATCAGTGGATTTTTCAGTGTATTCCAGAGTGGTGAGTGGGTTGGGGGAATCATAAGTTGAAACCTGAAGCTCTAGAATCCCCTTCCACGTTTCTTAAGTTCCAGAGTGCTATGTATAAGTAAGTGGCTTCTGTAAGTGCTGATGTAGAGTGTTACCTAACAGGGTGGGCTTTGACAGCAGGCAGTTTTGGATACAGTTCTTCGTTCTGCCATTTACACATCATGTGATCTGAATTACCTCTCTGAGACTCAAATGCCTTCTCTGGAAACTGCAGATAAAAACTGCTTACCTCATTGTATTTTTATGAGTACTAATGAAATATGATCAGTCTCTCAACAACAGTCATACAAGGAACCTCTTTATTATTTTTCCACATTTTTTATAGTGTCTCAATTTTTAAAATGTAATATATATTCATCTTAAAAGGAAATGAATAAGAAAAATAAGGTAAGTGCAAGAGGTAGAAAGTTCCATAACTTCCAAAAGAAAGAGCAGCAGAAAAAGAAGAAGCTAGAAGGGTGAGATCAAGCCAGAGATAAGTGGGTCTGGGGCTGGTGTGACAGGTCCCAAGATGAAGACAACAGCAGGAAGATAGGAGCAGAGTGGCAGCGGGAGCCTGGGTATCTGGCAGCCTGGGAGTGGCTGGAGGGAGGCGAGCTGGTGATGGGAATCTGTAGACTGGTATAGAGGCTCTGCCACTGACAGAGGGTGACTGGGCCAGGGACAGAGGGTGACTGGGGCAGGGGGCTGTGGTTAGTAAGACTGACTGGGAAAAACCTTGGGGGACTTAGAGAGGAGAGGAGCCTGAGGAGAGCATGCAGGGAATGGGAAGTTTGAGAGGCCAAGATTAAGGCAAGATGGTGGATTTAGAGAAGCGAGGCTTGAGGGGATAGTGCAGGTGGATCTTGAAAGAAAAAATATTTATTTTAAAAAAGGAAGTGAAATCTAAGATTCCAAGAAGCATAAGTTAACGTGACAATTTTGCCACTTTTATTATACAGTAAGTCCCCTACACACAAACACTCTAGCTGCAGACTTTCAAAGATGCGAATGTGCCTTCTCATGTCCAATCACACAAGTTAGTTCACGTGTCTGGTGTACACTGTCACGTGCGTGCATCCTCTATGAGTGGTTGTGCTTTTGTGTACTTTACAGTACTGTATAGAGTACAGTAGTACAGTATCTTTATTTCAAGTCCAGGATGTCCGGAAGCAAGCGTAAAAGCAGCAGTGATGTAGCTGATACAGTACTACCCAGACATCACTGGCTCATTTTCTCAAGAGGGTAGATAGAATTGAATCCAGCAAGGAACCAGAACCTGTGCCATCAACGTCAGGCATGAGTGAAATTGCAGCTTGCCCTCCATCTCCTATTGCTGGCGATCCTTCAGCTCTAGCATCTCCCACCTCCTCTCCCTCCTCCAGTCAGTAACTCTTCTTGCTTGTTCACTCGATGCCAGCCCCTGTGTGCCGGCTGTTGTACTGTACCACTATACTTGTCAAGGTCCTGTACTGTGAGATTAAAAGTGTTTTCTTTATTTTTTGTGTTTGTTTTTTATGTATTATTTTTGTGAAAAGTATTATAAACCTATTACAGTATGGTACTATATAGCCGATTCCTATTGTGTTAGTTGGGTACCTAGGCTGACTTTGTTGGACTTACAAGCAAATTGGATTCACGAACGTGCTCTCGGAATGGAACTCGTTTGTATGTAGGAGACTTACTGTATCCTGTTTGACCTGGATGCAATTGAGGGTAAGACAGTTAGCTCTGAAAAGTCCGAGGCAGCTCAAGAAAGGAGTAACAGCAAAATGGCAGGGAAATGGATAGGGTCAAAATGAGACCCCTCCCTGTGGATGGGCCTGGAGAATGGTTCAGGGAGGCTCTCGCGAGGAAAATTATTCTTCCTATTTACTCTCTCAGTTGCTTCATATCTTTCTTGGAATGCAGCATGGCCTAAAGAATAATATATAATCAGTCCATGGTGGCTTCAGAAAAGGTGACCTTATTGCCATCAAGAAGAGATCAGCTTAAAATGTAACAAAGGAGATCTTTAGAACTCATTAGCTACTAAAAATCAACTATTTACCAGATAATGAAGAAGTCTTTTAATGTCCTTTGTTCATAACCACTCAAATTTCAGAGAATTTCTATCAAAAGTTCCAAATCTCATTGCTGGCTCTCATACGCTGAGATATGTGCTAATAGCTGCCTTCTGATTGTCTGTGGCTGATTGGTTTAGCTGATTCCCAGGCTACCTTTACCTTGTTTGGCAGCCTCAATTTCCCTAATAAGAAAGCACGTTAGTTAGTTAGTTAGTTTAAAGAGTTTGCTTTTTATTGAGACATGGCACTTATATGAAAATGTCTTATCAACTAAAGAGCCTAATAGTAGTGATTACCTTTTACAAAGATTGATTTAGTCTCCTATTTATGTGAGTGATTTCCTGGATCAGGCCAAGAATCACAATATTGTGAACTTGGTTCACAAATCACACAAGTTATTTTAGAACAAGAAAGGTATTGGGATGCTTTAAATTGCAAATTTATTTTGATCATAAAAAGTACTGGGTAAATGCCATAGAATTTCCACAGGACATCACCTCTTCTCTACTCTACTAGTGGAGTGTTGAACACAAGGGCTTTGGAGTTAAATGGCCTGGGTCCGAAGCTGTGTCAAGCACTTATGTCAATTAGTTACGTTCTGTTGCCTCAGTTTCCCCATTTGTAAAATGACAATAATTAACGTACCTCCTACCTTGAAGAGTTATAGCTAGATCAAGTGACATGGCATGTGATAGGGCCTGGCATATAAGTACTCAGTATATGTTAGTCATTACTCTTACTGATAGTGACCGATGTTAGCAGCATCAGAGGAAACATTGCCAAATCTGATTAAGATTTTCAGAAATATCTTCCAGTATATTTGGAGCTGCTTATGAACTTTGAGACTATTTTGATGAAATCCTTAAATAAGAATCAGCAAGTATCCGTCAAAAGCCACTTTGATTTTTACTACTGGGGTTCGTGTTCTTCATAAACTAAGATAGTCCTTTGTTTTGCCTGAGAGTTAGTTGCAGATTGCCCTGCTGAAGTATCCATGAGTTCTTTATCTCTGTGACATCATGGTGTTTTCAGGGAAACCTCACGCCTATGCCAGCTGCTTCTGTATACTGCAGCAGATAATAAGACCAGAAGATCTTATGGTCCGGCAACCTTTCTCACACCTCCTTTGCTGTGAAATAATCGGATGCAGTATTTGTGGCATTAAACTGAGGCGTATTAAAAATTGTAAGAGCTTACTTGCACAAAACTAGATTCCAGTGGACCAGTGCCAAAGCAGAAATGGTTAGCAGCACTCCACTGACAGACTCTGGGGTGGGGACAGGTTGGGAGGGGGTACTTTTATAGAGAAGAGGTAGAAGCAAAGTGAGGAAGTTATTTGACTGGTTATAGTTTTAGCCATTGCATTGTTTGGGCCAGACTTGTTGGCTGTTTGTGATTGGTTGTCCTTAGGTTTCCATTTCTTAACCTTGAGGCATTTATAGGCTTAAGCTTTGGTTTGCTTATGTAGGCTGCTAAGATAATAGAACCGCCTCAGACTAATGGCCTCCTTGTTTAACTCATTTGACAGTGGGAATTTATTAAAGGCTTTTTGGCAGTTCAAAGAATTGTTATAAGGGCTGTAGAAATAAATAGACTTGTAAACTTCTCAGAAGACAACACCCACAATTTAGTCACAGAATCATGTCAGAATTGTGACCTTACAATAATTGTTCTCAGTAACTAGCTAGATGCCTCTGCCTACATTATTATTTTTTGGGAAAAAAAAAAAAGCCACAGCTACCTGAAGGCTGGTTACCACGGAGTGCTGCTCACTTCTGAATCAAAGTCGTACATTAGCGCATGGATTAGCAGAGCAGCTTAGCTGTGAGGGAGGCTGGGTATTTGAGTGTACGTTCTTTGGGGCAGTGGGACTGCAAACATGAGACAGTCATTCTGAAGACGATAAACAGCTACCGAATGACACAGTCCCAGGAGGCTCTCCCACTTCCCTTTTTATCCGACTTCCCAGGATTCCAGAAAATTCCTTCTCGTGGAAGTCTTCTATAAACTGACTCTTGCCGAAGGAAACCTTCCCGATGCCCTAGACTACGCTGGGTTACCAGACGGTAATTCATAAGGGTGGGGGCATGTGTATTTCACTCAGGGCTGTGTCCTTAGTATCTAACACAGGGTGCCTGGCACAGTAGCTATAAATTTGTTAAATGAATATAAGCTATTTATTCTGTAAATAAAAGCCTGTAATCCAGCCTAATATCACCACAACCAGACACCCAGGCCTGATTTATAATTAGGACATGTGAAATGCAGCCAGATTGGTAGATAATATGTATTTTATCTCAAAATGATGCTAAATCACAAACTTGGAATGCCAGTCTATGTCAGGTAACTAGATCTTAGTTCAGCCCAACTGCTCAAGACACACAATATGCTGGCCATGCTTTTATACCATTTGGACTGTATTTTAAATTTCATATGTGAAAATCCCCCTCATACAGTAGCACAACCCTCTTGACCTTACTGATTTTATGAAGCTGAGGTCAGTAGATCAAAGTCATAGAAACCAGCCAACGTTGATAATCCCACAAAAACTACCAATAATACCAGTTATATTTATTAGGCTTGTTTTACAGTCGAAAAAGCACTTTCATATATATTATGCCATTGATCCTCAGAGCAATTCTGTACAGAAATCATGGCATGTATCAGCTCATTTCACACATGAGAAAACTGAAGCTCAGTGAGTTTAAGTCACTTGCTGGGATCTTAACAGTGACCAGTAGAAGGGTCAAGGGAGGGGTCTAACATTCCGGCTCTGTCCGGGGCATTCTCCACATTACGAGGCAGCTAGAGTGACACTGAGGCACAGACTGTGCCCATTCTGGAGAGATATGAGCAGGGATCCCTCTCCCCACAGGGGAGAACATCCCTCCTGGTCCAGTCCATCTAACATCACAGAGCACAGTCTGGCAGTGCCAGGCAGCACAGTGGCCAGCAGAACTGTTCCCTCGTCTCAACACACACTTGCAGAAGAGCAGCTAGTAGCTGGGAGGGTGAAGACAAACCCTGGCCTGCTGTGCACTGCTGCCCTGTCATTCTGAGGGGCTTTGTGCTCAGGTGGAACAGAGCCCGAGAACAGGCCGGAAAGAACAAGGAGAGTGCTCCTGTGTGGCTCAGAGACCAAGTCAGCAAACATCTGATGCCTAATAAGCCAGGCTCCGTGCTAGTCATGGGGGTCCAGAGATGAGGAAAAAACTTCTGCTGGCTACAGTGTGTGTGTGTGTGTGTGTGTGTGTGTGTGTGTGTCTGTGTGTGTGTGTGTAGTGGGGAGGGTCATCCAACATAAGTTTCACCTTTTCATTTGGCACATAGCAGCCAATAATATGTTTGGTTGTTTTTAACATCTTTATTGGAATATAATTGCTTTACAATGGTGTGTTAGTTTCTGCTTTATAACAAAGTGAATCAGCTATACATATACATATATCCCCATATCTCCTCCCTCTTGAGTCTCCCTCCCACCCTCCTTATCCCACCCCTCTAGGTGGTCACAAAGCACTGAGCCGATCTCCAGTGCTATGCAGCTGCTTCCAACTAGCTATCGATTTTACATTTGGTAGTGTATATATGTCCATGCCACTCTCTCACTTTGTCCCAGCTTACCATTCCCCCTCCCCATATCCTCAAGTCCATTCTCTAATAGGTCTGCATCTTTATTCCCATCCTGCCTCTAGGTTCTTCATAACCTTTTTTTTTT
>NW_020172453.1:473803-474258 GCF_003031525.2 Neophocaena asiaeorientalis asiaeorientalis | reverse complement strand
GTTTGTTGGAAATCTGTATGTCTTCTTTGGAGAAATGTCTATTTAGGTCTTCTGCCCATTTTTGGATTGGGTTGTTTGTTTTTCTGATATTGAGCTGCACGAGCTGCTTGTAAATTTTGGAAATTAATCTTTTGTCAGTTTTTTCATTTGCAAATATTTTCCCCCATTCTGAGGGTTGTCTTTTCATCTTGTTTATGGTTTCCTTTGCTGTGCAAAAGCTTTTAAGTTTCATTAAGTCCTATTTGTTTATTTTTGTTTTTATTTCCATTACTATAGGAGGAGGGTCATAAAAGATATTGCTGTGATTTATGTCAAAGAGTGTTCTTCCTATGTTTTCCCCTAAGAGTTTGATAATGTCCTGTCTTACATTTAGGTCTCTAGTCTATTTTGAGTTTATTTTTTGTGTATGGTGTTAGGGAGTGTTCTAATTTCATTATTTTACATGTAGCTGTCCA
>NW_020172453.1:342479-473765 GCF_003031525.2 Neophocaena asiaeorientalis asiaeorientalis | reverse complement strand
GATTTCTGTGCATTAATTTTGTATCCTGCTACTTTACTAAAATTCATTGATTAGCTCTAGTAGTTTTCTGGTAGCATCTTTAGGATTCACTATGTATAGTATCATGTCATCTGCAAACAGTGACAGCTTTGCTTCTTCTTTTCAGGTTTGGATTCCCTTTATTTCTTTCTCTTCTCTGATTGCTGTGGCTAAAACTTTCAAAAGTATGTTGAACAATAATGGTGAGAGTGGGCAACCTTGTCTTGTTCCTGATCCTAGTGGAAATGGTTTCAGTTTTTCACCATTGTGGACAATGTTGGCTGTGGGTTTGTCATATATGGTCTTTATTATGTTGAGGAAAGTTCCCTCTATGCCTACTTTCTGGAGGGTTTTTATCATAAATGGGTGTTGGATTTTGTCAAAAGCTTTTTCTGCATCTATTGAGATGATCATATGGTTTTTATTCTTCAGTTTGTAAATATGCTGTATCACATTGATTGATTTGCATATATTGAGAAACCCTTGCATTCCTGGAATAAACTCCTCTTGATTACAGTTTATGATCCTTTTAATGTGCAGTTGGATTCTGTTTGCTAGTATTTTGTTGAGGATTTTTGCATCTATGTTCATCACTGATATTGGCCAGTAGTTTTCTTTCTTTGTGACATCTTTGTCTGTTTTTGGTATCAGGGTGATGTTGGCCTCATAGAACGAGTTTGGGAGTTTTCCTCCCTCTGCTATATTTTGGAAGAGTTTGAGAAGGATAGGTGTTAGCTCTTCTCTAAATGTTTGATAGAATTCGCCTGTGAAGCCATCTGGTCCTGGGCTTTTGTTTGTTGGAAGATTTTTTAATCACAGTTTCAATGTCAGTGCTTGTGATTGGTCAGTTTACATTTTCTATTTCTTCCTGGTTCAGTCTCGGAAGGCAGTGCTTTTCTAAGAATTTGTCTATTTCTTCCAAGTTGTCCATTTTATTGGCATATTGTTGCTTGTAGTAATCTTTCATGTTCCTTTGTATTTCTGCAGTGTCAGTTGTTAGTTCTCCTTTTTCATTTCTAATTCTATTGACTTGAGTCTTCTCCTTTTTTTTCTTGATGAGTATGGCTAATGGTTATCAATTTTGTTTATCTTCTCAGAAAATCAGCTTTTAGTTTTATTGATCTTTGCTATCGTTTCCTTCATTTCTTTTTCATTTATTTCTGATCTGATCTTTATGATTTCTTTCCTTCTTCTAACTTTGGGGTTTTTTTGTTCTCCTTTCTCTAATTGCTTTAGGTGTAAGGTTAGGTTGTTTATTTGAGATGTTTGTTGTTTCTTGATGTAGGATTGTATCGCTATAAAATTCCCTCTTAGAACTGCTTTGGCTGCATCCCATAGGTTTTGGATCATCGTGTTTTTGTTGTCCTTTGTTACTAGGTATTTTCTGATTTCCTCTTTGATTTCTTCAGTAATCTCTTGATTAATAAATAGTGTATTGTTTAACCTCCATGTGTTTGTATTTTCTACAGATTTTTTCCTGCAATTGATATCTAGTCTCACAGCATTGTGGTCAGAAAGATACTTGATAAGATTTCAGTTTTCTTAAATTTACCAAGGCTTGTTTTGTGACCAGAGATAGAATCTATCCTGGAGAATGTTCCATGAGCAGTTGAGAAGAAAGTGTATTCTATTGATTTTGGATGGAATGTCCTATAAATATCAATTAAATCCATCTTGTTTAATGTATCATTTAAAGCATGTGTTTCCTTATTTATTTTTATTTTGGATGATCTGTCCATTGGTACAAGTGGGGTGTTAAAGTCCCCTACTATGATTGTGTTACTGTCGATTTCCCCTTTTATGGCTGTTAGCATTTGCCTTATGTATGAAGAACAGAGGTGCTTCTGTGTTGGGTGAATAAATGTTTACAATTGTTCTATGTTCTTCTTGGATTGATCCCTTGATCATTATGTAGTGTCCTTCTTTGTCTCTTGTAATACTCTTTATTTTAAAGTCTATCTTGTCTGATATGAGAATTGCTAGTTCAGCTTTATTTTGATTTCCATTTGCACGGAATATCTTTTTCCATCGCCTCACTTTCAGTCTGTATGTGTCCCTAGGTCTGAAGTGGGTCTCTTGTATTTGTTTTGTTTTACATCTTTATTGGAGTATAATTGCTTTACAATGATGTGTTATTTTCTGCTTTATAACAAAGTGAATCAGTTATACATATACACATGTTCCCATATCTCTTCCCTCTTGCATCTCCCTCCCTCCCACCCTCCCTATCCCACCCCTCTAGGTGATCACAAAGCACCGAGCTGATCTCCCTGTGCTATGCGCCTGCTTCCCACTAGCTATCTATTTTACGTTTGGTAGTGTATATATGTCCATGCCACTCTCTCGCTTTGTCACAGCTTACCCTTCCCCCTCCTGATATCCTCAAGTCCATTCTCTAGTAGGTCTGTGTCTTTATTCCCGTCTTACCCCTAGGTTCTTCATGACATTTTTTTCCCTTAAATTCCGTATATATGTGTTAGCATATGGTATTTGTCTTTCTCTTTCTGACTTACTTCACTCTGTATGACAGACTCTAGGTCCATCCACCTCATTACACATAGCTCAATTTCGTTTCTTTTATGGTTGAGTAATATTCTTGTAGACAGCATATATATGGGTCTTGTCTTTGTATCCATTCAACCAGTCTGTGTCTTTTAGTTGGAGCATTTAATCCATTTACATTTAAGGTAATTATTGATATGTATGTTCCTATTACCATTTTCTTAATTGTTTTGGGTTTGTTATTTTAGGTCTTTTCCTTCTCTTGTGTTTCCTGCTTAGAGAAGTTCCTTTAGCGTTTGTTGTAAAGGTGGTTTGGTGGTGCTGAATTCTCTTAGCTTTTGCTTCTCTTTAAAGGTTTTCATTTCTCTATCGAATCTGAATGAGATCCTTGCTGGGTACAGTAATCTTGGTTGTAGGTTTTTCCCTTTCATCACTTTAAATATGTCCTGCCACTCGCTTCTGTCTTGCTCACATAGCTCAATTTCGTTTCTTTTATGGTTGAGTAATATTCTTGTAGACAGCATATATATGGGTCTTGTCTTTGTATCCATTCAACCAGTCTGTGTCTTTTAGTTGGAGCATTTAATCCATTTACATTTAAGGTAATTATTGATATGTATGTTCCTATTACCATTTTCTTAATTGTTTTGGGTTTGTTATTTTAGGTCTTTTCCTTCTCTTGTGTTTCCTGCTTAGAGAAGTTCCTTTAGCGTTTGTTGTAAAGGTGGTTTGGTGGTGCTGAATTCTCTTAGCTTTTGCTTCTCTTTAAAGGTTTTCATTTCTCTATCGAATCTGAATGAGATCCTTGCTGGGTACAGTAATCTTGGTTGTAGGTTTTTCCCTTTCATCACTTTAAATATGTCCTGCCACTCGCTTCTGTCTTGCAGAGTTTCTGCTGAAAGATCAACTGTTAACCTTATGGGAATACCCTTGTATATTTTTTGTTGTTTTTTCCTTGCTGCTTTTAATATTTTTTTTTGTATTTAATTTTTGGTAGTTTAATATGTGTCTTGGCATATTTCTCCTTGGATTTATCCTATGTAGTACTCTCTGCACTTCCTAGACTTGATTAACTATTTCCTTTCCCATATTAGGGAAGTTTTCAACTATAATCTCTTCAAATATTTTCTCAGACCCTTTCTTTTTCTTCTCTTCTTCTGGGACCCCTGTAATTCAAATGTTGGTGTATTCAATGTTGTCCCAGGGGTCTCTGAGACCATCCTCAATTTTTTTCATTCTTTTTTCTTTCTTCTGCTCTGCGGTAGTTATTTCCACTATTCTATCTTCCAGGTCACTTATCTTTTCTTCTGCCTCAGTTATTGTGCTATTGATTCCTTCTAGAGAATTTTATATTCATTTATTGTGTTGTTCATCATTGTTTGTTTGCTCTTTAGTTCTTCTAGATCCTTGTTAAATGTTTTTTTTTGTATTTTCTCCATTCTATTTCCAAGATTTTGGATATCTTTACTATCATTACTCTGAATTCTTTTTCAGGTAGACTGCCTGTCTCCTCTTCACTTGTTTTGTCTGGTGGGGTTTTCTCTAGCTCCTTCGTCTGCTGTGTGTTTCTCTGTCTTCTCATTTTGCTTAACTTAGTGTGTTTGGGGTCTCCTTTTTGCAGACTGCAGGTTTGTAGTTCACATTGTTTTGGGTGTCTGCCCCCAGTGGCTAAGTTTGGTTTCTTGGGTTGTGTTGGCTTCCTGGTGGAGGGGACTAGTGCCTGTGTTCTGGCGGATGAGGCTGGATCTTGTCTTTCTGGTGGGCAGGACCGTGTCCGGTGGTGAGTTTTGGAGTGTCTGTGTCCTTATTATGATTTTAGGCAGCCTTTCTGCTAGTGAGTGGGGTAGTATTCCTGTCTTGCTAGCTGTTTGGCAAAGTGTGTCCAGCACTGTAGCTTGCTGGTCATTTAGTGGAGATGGGTCTTGGTTTTGAGATGGAGCTCTCTGGGAGATTTTCGCCATTTGATATTACGTGGAGCTGGGAGGTCTCTGGTGGACCAATGTTCTGGACTTGGCTCTCCCACCTCAGAGGCAGAGGCCTGACACCCGGCTGGATCACCAAGACCCTGTCACCCAGACGGAAAAAGAGAAAAAGGAAAAAAATATATATATCATTGCTCCCAAAGTCCACCATCTCAATTTGGGATGATTCGTTGTGTATTCAGTATTCCCCAGATGCAGGGTGTATCAAGTTGATTTTGGAGATTTAATCCACTGCTCCTGAGGCTGCTGGGAGAAATTTCCCTTTCTCTTCTTTGTTCGCACAGTTCCTGGGGTTCAGCCTTGTATTTGGCCCTGCCTCTGCATGTAGGTCGCCTGAGGGCGTCTGTTCTTTGCTCAGGCAGGACGCGGTTAAAGGAGCAGCTGATTCTGGGGCTCTGTCTCACTCAGGCCAGGTGGGGAGGGGTACAGTTGCGGGGCGAGCCTGCTGCGGCAGAGGCCAGCATGACGTTGCACCAGCCTGAGGCTCGCCGTGCGTTCTCCTGGAGAAGTTATCCTCGGATCACGGGACCCTGGCGTTGGTGGTCTGCACAGGCTCCCGGGAGGGGCAGTGTGGATAGTGATCTGTGCTTGCACACAGGCTTCTTGGTGGCTGCAGCAGCAGCCTTAGCGTCTCATGCCCGTGTCTAGTGTCTGCGCTGATAGCCGTGGCTCGCGCCCATCTCTGGAGCTCATTTAGGAGGTGCTCTGAATCCCCTCGCACACCGCAACACAATGGCCTCTTGCCTCTTAGGCAGGTCCAGGCTTTTCCCCGGACTCCCTCCCGGATAGCTGTGGCACACTAGCCCCTTCAGGCTGTGTTCACACAGTCAACCCCAGTCCTCTCCCTGGGATCTGACCTCTGAAGCCCGAGCCTCAGCTCCCAGCCCCGCCCATCCCGGCAGGTGAGCAGGCAGTTTCTCTCATGCTGGTGCATGCTGGTCTGCACCCGTCCTCTGTGCGGGAATCTCCCTGCTTTGCCCTCCGCGCCCCTGTTGCTGCTCTCTCCTCCGTGGCTCCGAAGCTTTCCCTTTCGCCACCCCCAGTCTCTGCCCGCGAAGGGGCTTCCTAGTGTGTGGAAACCTTTCCTCCTTCACAGCTCCCTCCCACTGGTACAGGTCCCGTTCCCATTCTTTTGTGTGTTTTTTCTTTTTTCTTTTGCCCTACCCAGGTACGTGGGAGGTCTGAGGTCTTCTGCCAGCATGCAGTAGGTGTTCTGTAGGAGTTGGTCCACGTGTAGATGTATTTCTGATGTATTTGTGGGGAGGAAGGTCATCTCCATGTCTTACTCTTCTGCCATATTGAAGGTCTCCCCCAATATTATGTCTTGAAGGAGCAGTTTTCAGAGCCAGACTTCTTAGAATTATTTGGTGGCTGCTACCATTTGATTTGTGTGTGCCTATGAACCAAGGACACAGGGGAGTTTTAAAATGAGAGCAACTTGCTGGTATTCCACTTTGTTATTCTTTCTTTTCTCACTTTTATTCCCTTGTTGGTCTTCGATTCTGGGCATGAAATATTAGTTATGTTGACAATTTATTTACATACCATGATTAATCTAAGTTAGGGGCTTCTCTGGGCTCTATTAAAACAGCATGTCTAACAAATGAAATGCTGGCCCAGGGGAGCAATTTCATGTACTGTAAACCTAGTTAACTGTGTTATTGAAGATAAATGCTGTCAGCCAGATTTAAGGCTCAGAGATACCTGAGAGATACTCGGTATTCGCTGGCATAAACCCCAAGTTGAATGGCTGTCACCAGTCATCAGTTTACTCTTTCAAGGTCATCAGGTGCAATTACATGAAGAGGAAGTTTATGAATGTACTCGTGGCTCAATGTTTGCTGTAACCAAATTGGTCTCCCATTGTGGCTTAACAGCAAAAACATGTAGAATTTACAGTTCAGACTCTTTGCCCTTCCAACCGGCTTTTCCTTGTTCTTGCTTTCACAGCTTCCCACCTCACCTTTGCCCTCTGACCTGTTTTGAACACATACTGGGGACCTGATCTTGGCTTTATCCTTTGGACCTGATTTTTAGGTATTTTCCCTCTGACCCCACCTTTTTTCTTCCTTACTCTTTGCCCTAGTCCCTAGGGACCTGTTGTCTAGACCTGGATATAAAATACATTATGTTCAGTCAGGATTAAGATAGGCTGAATAAATATGTTTTCTCACCAAATACATGGCTTTTAAGGTTATTTTGAACTAATGGAAATGATACTGTATTATCGCTGTGGTTCTATCCCTAACAGCTCAAAAGCAAGAGGCATAGAGTATAGAGTAGTAATTTATATAGTCTCTGGAGACAGCCTACCTGGATCTGGAACTCACGTCTGTATTTCTTGGCTATGTAACTTTGGGAAAGTCACTTAATTTTTCTGTGCTCAGTTTCCTCATCTGTATAGTGGGAATGATGATAAGATAGCTGCTTCACAGGGTTACATGAGAAATATTAACTATTTGTTGTAGTTCGTTACAGAAAAAATTTATTGAGGGTTTTCTATGTCAGGCATTATGCTAGATGTTGAGGATAAAGTGAGCACAAGATGCAATTTCTTCCCCCAAAGTGCTCACTTTTATTGGGAGAAAGAAACAAAAAGGCAGCAATAACCTAGTGTCATAAGTCTGTGGGAGGAGTAAGACAAGATGCTTTGAGAGCACATAGGAGCCTAACTTAACCCAGCCCTGGGCAATCCAGGAAGGCTTCTTTGAGGAAGTGACATGACGCTAAGTCCTGAAAGATGAGAAGGTGTGAGCCAGGCAGAGTGGATATTGCGCTGTAAGCAAAGACAGCAACACATGCTGAGGTTTGGAGGCAGAAGAAAGGATAGGTCACACTCGGAGGAACAGTAAGTGGTTCAGTGGAGCAATTGTGGTAGAGCCTTGGACGAGAAAGGTGTATAAGGATGAGGCTCTGAGGGAAGGAGCCAGCTGAGGGCATCAGGAGGCAGAAGGACTAGATGGAAATCAGGGTCTGGAGAGGGGAGGTAGAAGAAGTGGCTGGTCAGTGTCCACAAGGTCCAGAAGAGGTAACAGATGGAAAACCCAGCAGAAGAGTGAAATGAGTCAAATAAGGATATTTACATCAGAAAACTGGTGGTACCCATTTCACAAGGTGTTACATGGGAGAGACCAGTGAAGACAGTGCCCCACTGAGAACAGTGCCGGAGATGGGGAAAGGGGAATGGACCAAGGGCTGCTGGAGGAGCCAGCTATGGATCTGCAGCCAAAGGCTAATTAACGGAATGAGGGCAACAGAGCAGAAGCAGCAGCCACGCTGGTATGAGTAGTTCCAGCGAGCTGTGAACTAGCTCTTTCACTGTTCCTGAGCACAGGATGGGTGCCGGGATGTGAGGGAGGCTTCGAGCATGCTGAGAGTAAGGTGGAATTTGATGTCAAGTTGCTCAAACTGTATTAGCCTGAAATATGTTCCTACCCCAGAGAGGCTAATAATTTGTCTCTTTCCAAATTAATAGTCTTTAAATATTTGTCCAAAATGTATTTGTAGAGAAGGTTGACGACTGCATTTGAGGAAGGGAAAATAGTTTTTCCCCAATTGTCCCAGCAATTCACCTGTGGCCCACGGTGATTCCCAGCACTATACTTAACAAGACCCACTCTTTCTTAGATGAGTCATGCACGTTGCTTGAGGTCTCATCCTATTTTTCACCTCAGGAATTTTAATACTGTTCCTCCTAACTCCATACAGTTGTCTCCTTGACAAAAGTTTCAGCATATGTAATTTCCCCCATCATGTGACATTTGCAGTGATGTTTTACCTCAGGGTGACATTAACGATATTTAATACTCAGTACTATACACATACCATAGACCAATCAGAATGGTGGCTGCCTTAGTGCAGAGCAAGGCCTGGATGCCCTGCTGGGCCAGACATTAAACCTTCTGTTTCTGGTTGGTGAAGAAGTCCAGAGGTGGGTAAGCTGGGGTGAGGGACTTCTGGAAGTCCCAGGGGAGAAACTAGGGAGACCAGAATGGTGGTCTAGAGATGTGGGCTCAGGAAAACCGTATGGAAGTATTTCAACATTTTAACTACTGGAACAATTACGCTATGCATATCTGTTAAATATCAGTGCTAGTTTTGACACGCATCAAAGGTTGGTACCGTGGTAAACTACTTAGCTCTGTTATTTTCTGAGTCCAGCTGTGGGCTTCCATGATGCTGAGAGGAGATGTGCAGGGGCAGAAAGGCAGAGAGATAATCCACCTGTGATGCGTTGGGTTTATACTTGAGAAGGAAAACACATCCCCACAAACACATACGTGTGTACATGTGTGCATGTGTGTGTGTGTATTTGCACTAATTACCAGAGAACTGAAAATTCCCTTCCTCTGTATCTTTCTATTCCTTCTTACCTACAAGACCAAGAAGGAGATGTCTTGGAACTCAAATTCACTTGACTGTGAAAGCAGATCTAAGTGTAGCTCAAGCCCTTAAGTGAAAGAGGTAGAAATAACCCCAAAGTGGCCAAAATTCTGCTGCCATCTCCTCTGGTGGTGAGCCAAAGCTTAAAAACTGCATCACCATTTTTTTTTTTTTTAGCAAAATGGCTGATTGCTGTGAGTCACAGAGAAGAGCCATAGTCTTTATCTTAAAATCAGAGGTTGCTATGCAATTCACTAGGGAACCCCCAGGGGCAGCTTTGATCTGGTCACACCTCTGCCCACCCACTTGGGTTGACTTTTCCTCCAAAGTCTTCCTGTTACACAGTTTTTCAAGAGTGAGAGATTCAATGTATCCTGTGAAAATAGTTTTGACAGAATTACTGTTTACATTTTTGCAGCTCAAGTGCATGGGATATTTCTTCAACTTTCCTCATCACAGGCAACAAGACTTAGTGGTGAGTACTTTCATTATGTTGTTATTATAATAATAATGCAAACATGTAATCTGTTCTCCTATCCCATGTGTTTCTTTAATGCTAATTCACTCAAATGAATTGTGTTATAAAATAAACTGAAACATATTAAAACTGTTGAGAGTTTAAGCAACAATTTGAATCAGGCCTCATCAAACCAGAAGTGTCCAGCATGCTCTACCAACAGGAGCTGGGGAAAGACTTTTTTTTAAAAATTAATTAATTAATTAATCTATTTTTGGCTGTGTTGGGTCTTCATTGCTGTGTGCGGGCTTTCTCTAGTTGTGGCGAGCAGGGGCTACTCTTTGTTGTGGTGCGTGGGCTTCTGGTTGCAGTGGCCTCTCCTGCTGCGGAGCATGGGCTCTAGGTATGTGGGCTTCAGTAGCTGTGGCACGCGGGCTCAGCTGTTGTGGCTCATGCGCTCCAGAGTGCAGGCTCAGTAGTTGTGGTGCATGGGCCTAGTTGCTTCCTGGCATGTGGGATCTTCCCGGACCAGGGCTCGGACCCGTGTCCCCTGCACTGGCAGGTGGATTCCCAGCCACTACACCACCAGGGAAGCCCCTAGGGGAAAGACTTTAACAGAGAAGTAGAAGCAAAGCAAGGAACTTATTTGATTGGCTATAGTTTAAGCAGTTGCTTTATTTGGGGAAGACTAGTTGGCTGTTTGTGATTGGTTTCCTTAGGTTTTCATTTCTTAACCTTGAGACATTTACAGGCTTAGGTTTTGGTTTGCTTAGTAGTCTGCTAACATGTTAGAGCCACCTCATTCTGTTGGCTTCATTGTTTGATTAACTTAACATATGTATTTGTAAATTGGAGAATGGGGTCAGTATGTTGTGGAAGTTGAGTGGGTTCATACATAATTTTCCTCAGCATGTTAATGTTTTAAAGCCAAGCTTTCTCACAATTAGAGAAAAAGCTTCTCAGTATATTAAAACTTAAGATAAAGCTAAAAATTCTGCAGAAATACCTTTCCTTTGTATAAAATGTAGCTTGTTATAGGCTTCAAGAATTGCTGCATTTTCTACGTTAAGCTCTCTGGGTAGTTGCAGGTAGAGAGGAAGAAGCCAAAAGATATTTACTCCATGTTAAAAGAGAAATTAATGATAAATTAGGCTGTTCTTGGATTGTATTTTAAGTTTTGGATAAACTGATTTCTATGGAACTGTCTTCAAGGACATTCATTTCAAAAGTAGAAGGAAGTATGATTTTAGTGTAAAAGGCCATACAATTTGAATGACTGAGATTCTATGTCAAATGCCCATGGAAATTTAACCATACTAGCATAATTTCTTATTAGGATTCTAACTGGTTTTGTTAGGGTGCTGATTTCAAAGTTGTATTTTTTTAATTGAGATATAGTTGATTATATTAGTTTGGGTATACAACATAGTGATTCAAAATGTTGATAAATTCCATATAAAGTTATTATAAAATATTGGTTATATTCTATGCACTGTACAATATATCCTTGTAGCTTAATTATTTTATACATAGTAGTTTGTGCCTCTTAATATCCTACCCCTATCCTGACCCTCCCCTCTCCCCTCTCCCCACCGGTAACTGATAGTTTGTTCTCTATATCTGTGAGCTTGTTTCTGTTTTGTTATGTTCATTAATTTGTTTTATTTTGTAGATTCCACCTATAAGTGATAACATACAGTATTTGCCTTTTTCTGTCTGACTTATTTCACTAAGCATAATATGCTCCAGGTCCATTCCACATTGTTGCAAATGGCAAAATTTTCATTCTTTTATGGCTGAGTAGTATTCCATTTTGTATATACACCATATCTTCTTTATCCATTCATTTGTTGATGAATGCTATGTTGCTTCCATATCTTGGTTATTATAAATAATGCTGCTATGAACATTGGGGTATATTTATCTTTTCCAATTAGTGTTTTCTTTTTCTTCAGATACATACCCAGGAATTAAATTGGTGCATCATATTGTAGTTCTATTTTTAATTTTTTGAGGAACATCCATACCATTTTCCATAGTGGATGTAGAAATTTATATTCCCACCAACAGTGTACAAGGGTTCCCTTTTCTCCACATCCTCACCAACATCTGTTATCTGTTATTGTGGTCTTTTTGATGATAGCCATTCTGATACATGTGAGGTGATATCTCATTGTGGTTTTGATTTGCATTTCTCTAATAACTTGTGATGTTGAGCATCTTTTCATGTGCCTGTTAGCTATCTGTATGCCTTCTTTGGAAAAATGTCTACTCAGGTCTTCTGCCCATTTTTCAATTGGGTTTTTTTTTTGATATTGAATTTTATGAGCTGTTTATATATTTTGGATATTATCCCTTTATTGGTCATATTATTTGCAAATACTTTCTCCCATTCTGTATGTAGTCTTTTCATTCTGTCTATGGTTTCCTTTGCTGTGCAAAAACTTTTAAGTTTAATTAGGTCCTATTTATTTATTTTTGCTTTTGTTTCCTTTGCCTTAGGAAACAGACTCGAAAAAATATTGCTACGATTTATGTCAAAGTGTATTCTGCCTATGTTTTCGTATAGGAGTTTTATGGTTTACAGTCTTACATTTAGGTATTTAATCCATTTTGAGTTTACTTTTTTTTAATGGTATGAGAAAATGTTCTAACTTCATTCTTTTACATGTAGCTGTCTAGTTTTTCCAGCACCACGTATTGAAGAGAATGTCTTTTCCCTATTGTGTATTCTTACCTCCTTTGTTGTAGATTAATTGACCATAAGTGCATTGGTTATTTCTGGGCTCTCTCTTCTGTTCCATTGATCTATGATCTGTTTTTGTGTTAGTACCATACTGTTTTGATTACTGTAGCTTTGTAGTATGGTGTGAAGTCAGGGAACATGATACCTCCAGCTCTGTTCTTCTTCTCAAGTTTGCTTTAGCTATTCTGGATCTTTTGTGTTTCCATACAAATTTTAGATTTGTTCCATTTCTATGAAAAATATCATTGGTATTTTGGTAAAGATTGCATTGAAGCCATAGATTACCTTGGGTAATATGGTCATTTTAACAACTTAAATTCTTCCAATCCATGCACACAGTATAGCTTTCCATCTGTTTGTGTCCTTAATTTCTTTCATCAGCGTCTTATATTTTTCTAAGAACAAGTCCTTTACCTCCTTAGGTAGGTTTATTCCTAGGTATTTTATTCTCTTTGATGTGATGGTAAATGTATTGTTTTTCTTAATTTCTCTTTCTGATAGGTCATTGTTAGTATATAGAAATGCAATACACTTCTTTATATTAATATTGTATCCTGCAACTTTACCAAATTCATTGACAAGATCTAGTAGTTTTCTGGTGGTGTCTTTAGGATTTTCTATGTATTGTATCATCTGTAAATGAAGTCAGGTTTACTTCTTCCTTTCTGAGTTGGAGTCCTTCTATTTCTTTTTCTTGTCTGATTACTGTGGCCAGGACTTACCTTACTATGTTGAATAAAAGTGGCAGGAGTGTGCATTTTTGTCTTGTCCCTGATCTCAGAAGGAATGCTTCCAGTTTTTCACCATTGAGTATGATGTTAGCTGTGGGCTTATCATATACAGCCTTTACTATGTTGAGGCATGTTCCTTTATACCCACTTTGTGGAGAGTTTTTTCATAAATGGATGATGAATTTTGTAAAAAGTTTCATCTGCATCTATTGAGATAATCATATGGTTTTTATTCTTCATTTTGTTAATGATGTGTATTACATTGATTGGCTTGTGAATATTGGACCATCCTTGCATCCCTGGGATAAATCCCACTTGATCATGGTGTATGATCCTTTTAATGTATTATTGCATTTGTTTGGTTAATATTTTGTTGGAGAATTTTTACATCTATGTTCATCAGTGATATTGGCCTATAATTTCCTTTTTTTGTGTGATAGCTTTGGTTTTGATATCAGGGTAATACTGGCTTTGTAGAATGAGTTCAGAAGAGTTCCTTCCTCTGAAAACCTTTGAAATAGTTTGAGAAGGATAGGTGTTAACTCTTCTGTAAATGTTTGGTAGAATTTGCCTGTGAAGCCATCTGGCCCTGGATGTTTGTTTGTTGGGAGATTTATTACTGATTCAATTTCATTACTAGTAATTGTTCTGTTCATATTTTCTATTTCTTCCTAGTTCAGTCTCAAGAGAGTGTACATTTCTAGGTATTTGTCCATTTCTTCTAGGTTGTCCATTTTATTGCTGTATGGTTGTTTGTACTAGTCTTATATGATCCTTTGTGTTTCTTTGGTGTTGGTTGTAACTTCTTTTTTGTTTCTGATTTTATTGCTTTGGGCCCTCTCCTTTTTTCTTGATGAGTCTGGCTAAAAGTTTATCAGTTTTGTTTATTTTTCCAAACAACCAGCTCTTAGTTTCATTGATCTTTTCTATTGTTTTTTGGGTTTGTTTTTGTCTCCATTTCATTTATTTCTGCTCTGATCTTTCTTTTTTTCTTTCCACTCACTTTGGGTTTTGTTTGCTCTTCTTTTTCTAGCTCTTTTAGGTTAAAGTTAGGTTGTTTATCTGAGGTTTTCCTTGTCTCCTGCGGCAGGCTTGTATCACTATAAACTTCCCTCTTAGAACTGCTTTTGCTGCATCCTATACATATTTGATTCTTGTGTTTCATATTCATTTATCTCCAGGTATTTTTAAATTTCTCCTTTGATTTATTTAGTGATCCATTTGTTGTTTAATAGCATATTGCTTAGCCTCCATGTGTTTGCATTTTTTGAAGTTTTTTTTTATAGTTGATTTCTAGTCTCATAGCACTGTAGTCAGAAAAGATACTTGATATGATTTCAAATTTACTGAGAATCGCTTTGTATCCTAGCATGTGATCTATCCTGGAGAATGTTCCATGTGCACTTGAAAAGATTGTATATTCTGCTGCTCTGAATGTAATGTTCTATATATATCTATTAAGTCTGTTTAGTCTAATGTGTGATTTAAGGCCAGTGCTTCATTATTGATTTTCTGTCTGGGATTTCTGTCTATTGATGTAAGTGGGGTGTTGAAGTCCCCTACTATTATTATGTTACTGTCAATCTCTCCCTTTATGTCTGTTAGTGTTTGCTTTATGTATTTAGGTGCTCCTATGTTGGATATCTGTCTATCTATCTATATTTATTTATTTACAATTGTTATATCTTCTACTTGGAATGATCTCTTGATCATTATGCAAGGTCCTTCTTTGTTTCTTGTTAGGGTCTTTGTTTTAAAGTCTATTTTGTCTGATAGAAGTATTGTTACTCTGGCTTTCTTTTTTTTTTTTTTTTTTTTTGCGGTACGCGGGCCTCTCACTGTTGTGGCCTTTCCCGTTGCGGAGCTCAGGCTCCAGCCGCGCAGCCTCAGCGGCCGTGGCTCACGGGCCCAGCCGCTCCGCGGCATGTGGGATCTTCCCAGACCGGGGCACGAACCCGCGTCCCCTGCATAGGCAGGCGGACTCTCAACCACTGCGCCACCAGGGAAGCCCACTCTGGCTTTCTTTTGATGTCCATTTGCATGGAATACCTTTTTCCATCCCCTCACTTTCAGTCTGTGTGTGTCTTTAGATCTGAAGTCTCTTTTAGGCAACATATATATGGGTCTTATATGTGTGTGTGTATACAGTCTGGGGGGAGGGGCAGTGGTTAGAGCAGGATTATTTAACTCAGGAAGGAGTCAGAAATGTCCATGACCACATATTTCTTCCAGTGAGGTGGTATCCTTCAAAAACCCATCTTTTACCATCCTCTATAAGTAAATGCTTCCTCTTCTTTAGGCACAAATGCAATTGTTACCATTAATAAAAGTCTGCTTACCTTTCTAAGGTCATCTTTTCTAAGAACTTTTCAGTACTTTGAGGTTGATTGATCTTCAGACTTGACTTGAAACACTGTCTTGTACCACCTTAGGCACTCTGCTCACAAAAACAAATTTTAAAATAATGTGTGGAGAAAACAATCTTTCCAAAGCCACATTTCACCATGAGTTCCAAATTTATGTCTGCCACTGACCTGTGTAGAAAAGGAACTTGGCCTTTCTAAGTTTGTTCTCTAGTTTACAATGTGAATAAATACAACTCATATTATCCAAAACCTTTCTGGGGGAAAACGGGTCCATTGGGCCCAATTAAGCTGATCATAGCTGCCCCTCTTACCTAACAGGTGATTTTATAGCTTATAGTTCTTGGCATTTGTCTATCTTTACGCATTTCTAAGTAAAGATAAGTATACAAGGCATTGATACTGACCTTTGTAATAATTTTTTAACTCTATAGTGTATGTGTTCTTAATATGCGTGAGGTGAAGGCGAGTTTAGGCTTTCTGTTTTGGCCTCATCTAATCAGATTTACCTGCAGACTTCTGGTTTATTTCTACTGTAGTCTAGTTTCTGTTCTTCTCTACCTTCTGTTCATAAGTTTTTTCAAACTAGGGCAGAGAGCAAACAACATCTGCCCTGGAATCAGTGACCCCAATCCTGTCCTTAGAGAGCACTGGTTTGCCCTTCCTTCTTTGGTAGACTTCTAGACCTGAAGATTGGTTTTCTCTCCTTGGTTTTAGTAGAGCCTCTGGCCTTGATCCTTTATCTTCTTTATTCTGTATTTGTTGAATGAATGAACAAGTACACATAGCTCAGTCTAATCCCCCAACCCTGCCCCTAAAATAAATCAAGGGACTTGATTTTTGGCTGCCTAAGAGAAATGTTTTAATAAAATATCTCTAGAAAATCAAATTTAAAGTCATATACAGCCTACAACATATATTTTGCCTTATTGTGGGTAAAGTGCATTCATTTTTCAAGGTAGATGAATCATAGGATAATTTAAAACAATTTAGCCATGAAAATCTCTGTAGCATGTGCAGAACTAAGATTAAATTTAAGGCAATAATAATTCCCTGTCAGGAGAAAATGGATATATTTCATCAAGGTACTTCACTTGAAAAGTAATTGACTCACCATTTCTATTCACATTACCATCTGAACATTGTAAAACTAAATTTAAAACTATGGGATTGTAATATGGTTTTCTGAAAAGTCTATTTTAATTGTCAAACTTGAATATGAGACTTTGCATCTAAAATAAGTTCTTTTTTCAAAAGTAGGAAAGCACTAAATTATATTTAGGGAAACATAATACCATTTTTGGTATTAAATAGAAGTACTACATCTTGTCATAAAATTTTAACTAGAAAATTCTGGGAATGGAATTTTTTTAATATTTCTCTCAAAACAAACTTAAGAACATATCTTTCTTAAGCTACAGACCTAGACATGCAAAAATTGTATTTTTTTGGTATCTTGGGTCCCAAATACACCCAATGATAGAGACTTACTTTTAGAAATTCAGGAGTCAATGCAAGGTTTTATTAGTGAATTCCGGGATTCTCTTATCTCTTGTTCAGGGTTTATTTACTATCTAGAAGTGGGGAGAGGGCTTTATGTTACACACAGATGCGGGAGGTTGGAGACGGGACCATTCCTCTAACAGAATTCATCCTTGCTGGCATTCCCTTCTCATAAAAATAATATTACTCATTTATGTTATCACTGCCAGATTTCATGCTCCTGAGTATATATGGCCAGAAAAATGCAGTGATAGTCTCCTTGTTACAGCAGATCAGGGAATCTAATAACCTTGGTCCATTGCAATATAAAAAGTGGGAGTTTGGAAGTGAATCCAATTTAAGCTTCTCCCACAGAGAGAACTTGGTGTTTGTTGGATGAATGAATGAAAGGATGAATGAGTAAATAAGTAAATGTTTCTATTGCTACAGTTTTGAGGACCAGGAGGCTATTTATCCCCTTTCCATGTAACAGAACTGGTCTAAGTTTATTTATCACTTGCTCTCTTCTCAGCTGTCAGAGGACTTGCTGCTTGCCATTTACCTGTGCTGTCCTTGCCACTGGTCTCCTTTACTCTTCCTGGTTTTTTTCTTCTTTTTATTTCCTTTGGCTCTTGTTCTTTCTCCCATGTGCCTCAACTTTCCTAAGAAAAGGTTAATAGTTCATTGCCCTTTTCAGCAAGACAAATCATGCATTACTGGCCCCAGTGTAAGACACAGCGCTGTGTTCTTTGGCTCCTTGTGACTGTGCATCTTCTGCTTCAACACTGGGAAGGCATGTCCTAATTGTTCTAGTTCCAGGGCTCATGAGGCAGATTGCCAGAAAACAGAGGTTGTACTCACCGTTCTGGTTGCATACATAAGGAAAAATCAGCATCTGTGTGTAGGTCTGCTGTGTCATGCTTGTAGGTTGTTTGAACACAAACCTATAGAATCCAGGCTGGAAAAACAAAACAAAACCAAACGAGGAAAAACAGCATCAAGAAGGAGGAGATATGGGGACATATGTGTATGTATAACTGATTCACTTTGTTATACAGCAGAAACTAACACACCATTGCAAAGCAATTATACTCCAATAAAGATGTTAAAAAAATAAAAAATTAAAAAAAATTACCCAGCCATGAAAAGGAACAAAATTGGGTCATTTGTAGAGATGTGGATGGATCTAGAGACTGTCATACAGAGTGAAGCAAGTCAGAAAGAGAAAAACAAGTATCGTATATTAACGCATATATGTGGAACCTAGAGAAATGGTACAGATGAACTGGTTTGCAGGGCAGAAATAGAGACAGATGTAGAGAACAAACGTATGGACACCAAGGGAGAGCGGGGGTTGGGGGTGGTGGTGGGATGAACTGGAAGATTGGGATTGACATATATACATTAATATGTATAAAATGGATAACTAATAAGAACCTTCTGTATAAATAAATTAATTAAATTAAATTCTAAATAAATAAATAAAAACAATGACTTTTGAGCTCTAAAAAAAAAGAGAAAAATGTTTGATGTTATCTATTGATCAAGCATTCCAGTCTTAACTACAGTGGTAGACCATGCTAAGCACTGACCTGTCTCCCAAGTTTGCAGAGGGCTCTAGACTTTTATTTTCTCAGTGATTAGTCTCTAATCTAATTAATTTGTAAGTTCTGGTGTCCCTGCTCATTCTTCATCAGTAGGAGACCCGGATGTCAGATGTGTGTAGTCCAAGTTCACCCCCTTCTCAAACTCATGCTTCAACAGAGACAGAGTTATTGCTTAGAAAATTGCTTTCAGATAATCAACTCTAAAATCATGCCTTCAATTAGAAGAAAATTTCGTTTAATTATTATAAAGCACCATTAAATATAGACCATAATTTGATTATCCCAGGCTTTTAATTACCTGAAATCTTTTCTTATCAGAAATAATGTTCATGGATGCTATTTATATATTCAAATAGATATTTTTGAGGGAGTAGAAAGAAAAGTGAGAGAAACTGAGCACACCAAGATGTTTTCTGACTCCCTCAACCTCTATTATTAGGTCTAAGACCCTAGGGCAGCATTTTACAAAATGCATGACGTGGAATGCTGATATGTAGTTGGGGCAGGGATGGTGGCGGCAGGGGAGGCGTGGTGGGGTGGGGACTATGGGCAGGTTTCTGTGGACTAATAGGTTGGGAAAGCAGTGGCCTAGGAAGGGTTGAGAAGTTTAATTTTGTATTTTTATTTTTTGCAAGAGGCTTTAATAACAGAGCCTTTATTAACAATGCTAACACGCAGTTTAAATCTCAGAAAGAAACACATGCAACATTTCCCAGCGTTATTTGAACAGAATGGTAGATCTTGCTGTCCTGACATTCTATGGAACACACTCTGGGAAGTCTACACAAAGTAATAAAAAAATTATTAGGACACATTTAAATATGGTATTTAGAGTAAAATGACAGTTCAAAGTTAATAACACAAAGAGCAACACAAAGGCATTAAGAGGTATACTGAAGCAATTACACTTGGTCCAACTTCACCAGAATTCATTTACACATGTATCAGTCTTACCAGTGTTATTAGGCAGCTAAACTAAATACACAATGTTGATGTGTACATTCAGCAGAAAATTCGATGAGTTATTTAAAAAATCATCAAGATTTAATGGAAATCATTCTTGTTTAGCTTCTTATTCAAGCAGCCAAAGGTTTATTTAAGTAGATTGAGAGAACTTCTATTTCAAGTTTACAAGAATATAGTAATCACAAAATGAAGCTTAAAGAGTTTATAGGGCACTTCTCCCCAAATTTGAAGTTTTTATTATAAGAAGGTTTCATTAGGAAAACTTTCTCATAAGCAGTATTTAGCATCCATTTATTTCTCTCAACTCTTCTTTACGCGGGCCTCTCACTGTTGTGGCCTCTCCCGTTGCGGAGCACAGGCTCCGGAAGCGCAGGCTCAGCAACCATGGCTCACGGGCCCAGCCGCTCCGCGGCATGTGGGATCTTCCCGGACCGGGGCACGAACCCGTATCCCCTGCATCGGCAGGCGGATTCTCAACCACTGCGCCACCAGGGAAGCCCTGGACTTAACTTTTAAATGCTATTTTCCTGGACACTTATTATGCCATTTCAATGACCAACTGATGATAGCATCCAAATAGGGCCTCAAGTTCACCATTTGTTCCAGTTTTAAATTTCTTTACATCATCATCAGCACGCTCAAAATCAACTAATTCTTTTACCATTACTTCTCTATTTCTGAGTTCTAAATTTTGATTCATTTTCTGGTAGGCTGGATAGGGGAAGAGATGCTGCGGGTCTGGGAAAGAGAATAAAAAGATTAAATTGTCATTCACAACATTACTACTCAATGTGTGATCCTGGACCAGCAGCAACAGCATCTCCTGGGAGCTTATTAGAAATGTAGAACCTCATACCCCGTCCAGACCTACTGAATCAGAATCTGCGTATTAACAAGATTCCTATGAAATTCACATGCACGTTAAAGTTTAAGAAGACCAGTTCTCAAACTTGGTGGCAGAGTGCAATAACCCTAAGAATTATTAAAAAGTGCTGATGCCTGTCGACCCCTGGCGGAGATTCTGATTCAATTGGTATGGGGTCTGGCTTAAGCATCAGAATTTGTAAAAAGCTCCCTAGGTCATTCTCATGTACAGAAAACTCTGAGAATCACTGGTCAAGGAGAGTGGAAGGGTAAATAGACCAGGGTAGTGGTCCTCAATCTTTGGTGTATATCACCCCCCAAATAAAGCAGTAAAGCAATACAGAGGGCCAGGCTGCTGAAGTAGGATAGACCCTGTGCCCTTGTATGTGCCAAGTTTCCCAGCTGGCTCTGACAAATACCAACATTTAACAGCCACTGGATCAGGAAACCATATATAATTATTGGCAGCTTTCAGGGCCTCTGAAGTTTTTGGGGATCTCCCTTGGGTTCTGTTTTTTATGACTTAGAACACTGATACAGGCGTCTGTGTGGTTATTGTATTACCTTCCTATTTTATCACCTAATATGTATCTAGAACTGATTCTTCCAGGGATTAAATCATGCCCTGATTGTTTGCTAGCTTAGTACTGCTAAGAACATTTTTTTATATGGGATCTTTAAGGAAAAAAAAAAAATTGAAAGATTTAAAATTTTGTATTATTTTTATCAAATATTCTATCCCCCATTTAATTCTGTGTTATATACAATCAGCATGAGCTTAGTTTTTCCCCAATAACATCCATAGTTTGTCCTATGAAACATACACGCCATTCTGTAGACAAGTTTGTAAACTTTGAGCAGTAGAAGCCTTAGCACCCCAGCGTATCTGGGAAGAGGCTCAGATACAATTGTCTTTGCCCCATTTGCTCTCTCTGACACCTCTGGCTCTCTTCCCTGCTCCTCAAAGCTGCAGTATCTGAGCTTCCTTACAAGATTAAAGATGAGTACTTGGAAATAAACAAACCTAGCTTCCACAGTGTTTGGATCAATAGGCCTTTTAAAATGTTTGAGCAATTCTCTCCAAAGGAGGTAGAGAGGGGCAGCAGCCATGCTGGGCAGAATTCTGAAAACAAGGTTTGTGTTTTTCACACTCCCTTGCCCTCCACTCCACCTGTGACCCCCTCAGTGTCTCCCAACAAGCACACGGTGCCCTTGAACTGCCCTCTGGTTGCTTGGTGTTCCCCCACTGGAACTCTTCTACCAGGCCCACCCTCTAAAATTTTTTCCCACATCTCTCAGGGACTTGAGTATCTGATAGATTTAGATTTAGATTCATACATGTTAATAGTACATTAATAGACGACCATATTATTTTAGGTTCTTTTTATTGCACACATGGAAAAACTGGTTGTGACTAGCTTAAACAAAGAAAAAAATTTAATGAAAGAGAAATGAATGGGAGGGAGAGGTGTCTCGGAGAATTTAAGAAAGAATCGCATCACTTAGCCCTGGGAAATGCAGGAAACAGGGCAGGAAGTGTACTTGAATCTTACCCAAGTGGCTGACATTAAAGTGACTCATCTCCATGGCTGTGTTGGAGTTGGTTCATAGTGGCTTGGGAAAACCAGTTGTTAAATTTGCTGGAGTTTTGCAAACCAAATGATATTACATTAGTACTTTGAAATTGGCCATGATGTATTTACACCAAAGAAATTGGCAGATGCTGCAAAAAGCATTACCAGCATACTACCACTCAGCTCTAACTTTGTTCCAAACTTCAAATTCCAAAGAGCTGTATTGGAATTATGCAGTTGATGTGTCCATTTCTGTGTTAATTATGTATGGCCAGGAGAACAGGTTTATGATATACAGACATAGCAAACTGTATATCAGTGGTGCCCTCAGGAAAGGGGATCTTTATGAACTGGGCAGCCACCCAAGGGCTTTCTGCACAGTTGCTATCACTTTGCAGATAATATATTCACTTCTTAAACAGGCTTAAGCAATTAAGAAGTTAGGAAATAGGACATGTGCCCTTACTGGGAGAGAATTTATGTACCTAGCCATGACTGTGATGAATGCTACAGCCACTCCTGTGGGTCACAACTGACTGCACATTGTAATCACCTGAGACCTTTAAAAATAGACCAATTCCTGGGTCCCATCAGACCAATTCTGCTTTAACTGAGTGTCAGTATGTTTTAAAACACCTAAGCATGGTGATTATAGTTAACAGTATTGTTTTGTATGTTTGAAAGTTGCTAAAAGAGTAGATCTTGTGTTCTCATAGCAAGAAAAATAAATTTGTAACTATACGTGGTGATGGATGTTAACTAAATCATTTCACAATACATACATGTATCAAAGCACTATCTTCTGCACCTAAAACGAATACAATATTACATGTCAATTATATCTCAATTAAAAAAAAAGAAGAAGAAAGCATCTCATATAATTCCAATTGCAGCCATGATTGAGAACAACTGAGGTTATGAGCTGACATCATTAAGGGCCTTAGGGAAGTAAAATCTTTACATGATTGTCACTTGCTGCTAAATCAGAACTGTTATCTATAGACTTTTACACCACAACATATGGCAGACTTAAATTTTACATGATGTCACAGATTCTGAAATGGTTCCTGATTCATTGCGGAACAGGGGGAAAGACTGAAAATAAAGCAATTGACATGCCCTCCAGGGTCAGGAACAACCTCACTCCCTGAGGAGTGAGAAAGAGTATAATTTGGGGCTGATAAACTGAAAAGTGATGGGTCTAGGAACTTGACAATGAGGTGTCAGGCACACTGCTGGGGTTAATAAATCACATAGTCCCTATATATGGATTTTTAAAGTTTTGAGGCAGATAGTACAGATCAGGGAGTTTTCACTATTGGAAAGATAGGGGTTTTAGGAATGCCTAAAAGCAGCATTTACTCAATTATTGATTCCACTCTTTCTTTCATCCAGCGATTATTTATAGAGCAAATATTATATGCAAGATGCTGCGTTAGACCCTGGTAAAAGTAGCATCTGATCCTGCTGAGTTTCCATTTTAGCAGAAGAAGCAAGAAATAAACAAATCATTACACAATTAAGCATTTAATTACAAATGTAAACAATGTTATGAAAGAAAATGACAGATTTTATGAAACCATGAGCAGAAAGATCTGAGACCTGAGACCTATTCTGGGAAGTCAGGTAACGTCAGGGGAGCCTTCTGGAAGTGATGTTTGAGCTAAGATCTGAATATTTGTGGGACTTATTAAGGAACGTTGAGAATGGAGATTGTTTCTAGAAGGTAAAATAGCCTGTGGAAAGGGCTGTTTGGCTGAAAGGGGGTAATGTATATGAAGAACTGAATTCTTTCAGTCCAGTGAATCTGTTGGGCAGGAGTAAGGGCGAGAATAAGACTGATGAAGAAGGCTGGAAAATGATAATGCAGGGCCACACAGACCATGTTGATATACATCCCAAAGGTAATGAAAAACAATGAAAGGGTTTTAAGAATAATGTTGTATAATAAAGGATTTGGCTGGTCTTTGTCCCTGGTTCTTGGGAGATAACCTCTAAATCCTTGGGCTTCCATGATTAATAGGACTGTCCTCATTATTCATGGTGGACCCCTTGGACCACACCCCCATTTATGCTAATGTGATGACTCAGGATAGGGGCTGATCACACCAGAAAGACCAACCATGTGACTAGAGATTTGGGACTTGGAGCCACATGATATTAGCCTAATCTTTGGGGAGAGGCATGGGGCTGGAGATTGACTTCAATCAGCCAGTGACCACATCTATCATGCCTAGGTAATAAGACTCTAATAAAAACTCTGGATGCCCAAAGCTCGTGTAAGTTTTCTGATTGGTGATACATATCAGTAAGCCCAATGGTGAAATATCCTGAGGACACAGAAGCTTTGCATTGGGAACCTCTCAGACCTTGCCCCTGTGTCTCTTCATTTGGCTGTTCCCATGCATCCTTTGCAATAAAACTGTAATCTTAAGTATAGTGCTTTCCTGAGTTCTGTGAGTCACTCTAGAAAATTATCAAAACTGAGGGGTTATGGGAACCCTTGAATTTGTAGACAGTTGGTCAGAAGTATGGGTGGCAGGGAATCCCCAAGCTTGTGACTGATGTCTGAAGTGAGGGAAGTCCCGTGGGAGGTTATATCCTTAACCTGTGAATTGGGCACTAACTCTAGCTAGTTACTATAACAATTACATTGCGGATAGGGGTGTGTGTGTGTGTGTGTGTGTGTGTGTGTGTGTGTGTATTGTGGCAAGTGGTTTACTCAATTCTTCCATGTTGCTATTTTGGGCTCAAACTTAGTTCTGTCACTTTCTCTTAGAAACCTTTCCAACTCTTCAAGGCAGAGTTTGTAGCTCCTTATTGTACTAGTGTTCCCAAAGTCTTTCATTCTTTTCTTTGTTCTGATGTTTATCCAATGTATGAAAAATATTGGTTCACACGGCTCATTTCACTGAGAGCTACTTGAGGGCAGGGAGCTTGTCAGATCCTCAGGTCCCATCCTAGGCCCGGAATGAATGAATGTTAAGGTGGAGGCAATACAGGCAAAGTCCTGCTCATTGAACTCGAGTAGTTTTTATGGCTTCTTACATGACTTGAAGCTGTTGTCCTGGATGGACTTTGGGAGGAAATATCTGGATAGCAGTAAGGAAGTAAAACTATAAAACTGGGCAACTTTATGACACAATAAAAGAATAAAAAGAATTCAATAATTTGAATAAAGAATTCAAATTGCAAGGCAAGAACTATATATATTATTAACATTCACATCTCACTATTGCTCTACCAGTGGTCTTAAGTGTTTTGCTGCTTTGCCTAATAATTTTGAAAAAATATGTACCCTCCCAACATTTAAAACATTTAAATTTATATCTAAATTTTAAATATTTAAAATACTTAGATACTTTCAGTAGTTGAAAGTGATGTAATTTCTGGTATGTTGTAAATATTGACAGCTACAACACTAATATTACATTTTAAAATTTGTCCAGTGGAATATGAATATCACAAGGATTTGATACTTATCTATAGTAAAAAGATGAACATCTTTTTTAATAGTTCAAAATTTCTCCTTCCTCCCCACTTCACTTATTCTCCAGAATTTTAACCTAATATATTTTGTGATTGACAGTATCTACCCAATCATGATTTTCTGAAACAAAAATATGTATATAAATGTAAATTTAATTTCCAGTAATCTTAAAATTTAAGTATGTTTTAAATCTCTAGTTTTCATTATCATCACAATCATTATTGGTACACAGTTGATCAAAACAACATAAATATTGACAATTTTTGGACAACTGACAAAACAAAATTTGACAATTAAATTATTTAATATTATGCATTTATTAAGGAGATGAATGAGTCTTACTTTTCAAACAATGCATCATCTATGTATGACCATTGCTAGAATGAGTCAGGATTCAGTTTTATTCCTACTTTAGATTATTTTTCATTAACGTGCTGAGAAACTTTGCTCATGTAAGTTAGTTGAGAATGTAATAAGTTTTGTTCTGGTAATGTCACACAATTCTTTGAACTCCTTGCCACTTACATGCCAAAAATCACACAGCGATCTATCATTAAGAAGTATTTTAAATTATCTATTAGTTAGTTATTCCTTTAATTTTGTTGAAAGCAAAGATCTTGAAGTCATTTAGAAATGAAAAAGGATTTGTTACCCAGTCATTAGAGGCATTCATTTTCTCAATATCAACAAAAATATTTCACATTTTTCTTTATTTGCATCATGGAGGTTTTCTCAACCTAGGAATTACATCATAGTAAGATTAGCCATGGCGAGAGTTTGGCCTTTCTTTGTAAAGTAAAGCAAAGGTGGAAAGGAGATCTTGTATGACCCCTAAATCTCAGGAGGTTCTCAGATACTGTTGAGATATGTAAGAAGTTGGGGTTCTGGGCACTGATCCCCTGAGAGCCACCTGTCTGCCTGGGTATCCCTTGTGCAGTCCTTGTGTTCTCAGAGGCCTGATTAATCCTTTTGAAGGCCCTGACCTAGCTGATGAGGTTTGTGGTAACTAATGGTGATGGGTCTTCCTTACCGCTACTGCTGCTTTGGGAGGATTTAATGTTTTTACAACTGTCATGGTGCAGTTTAAAACATGGTTATACAGGAAAAGAGCACACTATAAACTTCGACTTTAAAATCATATACATAGAGATACCAAATAATAAAATAATTAGCAATAAAAAATTTTAAAGCACCTGGTTTCTTTTTTTACATGATTTCATACTAATAAAATGGAAAATCTTTTTATTGTTAAAAGATATATGGTAGGAAATTCTGACCATAGGATTAGTATTTGAGATTCTATCTGACTTTCATTTGTGTTTTTCAAGATCCCTGTAGTGATTCATACTATTTAATGGGGGAAAAGTCCTGTCCTCAGTGCCCTCAGGGAGTTTGACAGGTCCCCGAGGACCCCATAATGTGGCAAGAATCACTCAACAAGCACCAAAGCAGTTGCAAAGCAGCTTTTGTAATAACCTACTTGGCAACTCCAGTTACCTTTGAGCCTTCTGGGATAGACAACAGAAGGGTTTCGCCTTTCTCAACAGGCAATGTCATAATTTTACCTTAAGCCACAGACAATGCCATAGTGTTACCTTTTTCACTGATATCAAAGCAAACTTCTTAACCACCTGGACACTCCTAACAGCTTCACAGTATTCCTTAAGATCTGGAAGTGTTCAATATACAGCAATTAATAAAAGCCCCTATTCCAGTGGTTCCAAACTGGTTGTATGCTTAAGAATCATGTGGGATGCTTCTTTAACATGTAAATTTAAAAGTTTGAGTGGGAGGAATAAATTAGGAGTTTGGGATAAACAGATACACACTACTATATATAAAATAGATAAACAACAAGGACCTACTGTGTAGCACAGGGAACTATATTCAGTATCTTGTAATAACCAATAATGGAAAAGAATCCAAAAACTGAATCATTTTCCTGTACATGTGAAACTAACACAACATTGTAAATCAACTATACGTCAAAGTAAATAAATAAATAAACAAACAAACAAATAAAACGTCCCTAAATCAAACTTTGATTCAGTTGATTTGAAAAACTGCATATTACTAGGTAATTATTATCTCATGTTTCTTGGCATTATCAGCCTTGTATCTCAAAGCAAAATATTAGATAGAAAAGGATCTTCACTAGATGACTTATAGAGTGTGGGTTAAACACAATGCAGCAATGCTTGAGTAATAACAGTGAAAAAGAAAAAATTACTGCATCACACAGCATTAAGCACTTCCAGTGATCACATCTCCAGTTATATTCTCAATGTTTTTTTTTTTTTTACATCTTAATTGGAATATAATTGCTTTACAATGGTGTGTTAGTTTCTGCTTTATAACAAAGTGGATCATATGTAACGTGACCATATGTGTGTGGGTTTATCTCTGGGCTTTCTATCCTGTTCCATTGATCTATATTTCTGTTTATGTGTCAGTACCATACTGTCTTGATTACTGTAGTTTTGTATAGTCTGAAGCCAGGAAGCCTGATTCCTCCAGCTCCGTTTTTCGTTCTCAAGATTGCTTTGGCTATTCGGGGTCTTTTGTGTTTCCATACAAATTGTGAAATTTTTTGTTCTAGTTCTGTGAAAAATGCCAGTGGTAGTTTGATAGGGATTGCATTGAATCTGTAGATTGCTTTGGGTAGTAGAGTCATTTTCACAATGTTGATTCTTCCAATCCAAGAACGTGGTATATCTCTCCATCTGTCTGTATCATCTTTACTTTCTTTCATCACTGTCTTATAATTTTCTGCATACAGGGCTTTTGTCTCCTTAGGTAGGTTTATGTCTAAGTATTTTATTCTTCTTGTTGCAATGGTAAATGGAAGTGTTTCCTTAATTTCTCTTTCATATTTTTCATCATTAGTGTATCAGTAGTTATTTCCACTATTTTATCTTCCAGGTCACTTATCCGTTCTTCTGCCTCAGTTATTCTATTGATCCCTTCTAGAGTATTTTTAATTTCATTTATTGTGTTGTTCATCATTGCTTGTTTCCTCTTTAGTTCTTCTAGGTCCTTCTTAAATGTTTCTTGCATTTTCTCTATTCTATTTCCAAGATTTTGTATCATCTTTACTATCATTATTCTGAATTCTTTTTTCTATTTCCTCTTCTTTTCTTAGGTCTGGTGGTTTTTTACCTTGCTCCTTCACCTGCTGTGTGTTTTTCTGTATTCTCATTTTGCTTATCTTACATGTGTTTGGGGTCTCCTTTTTGCAGGCTGCAGGTTCGTAGTTCCCATTGTTTTTGGTGTCTGTCCCCAGTGGCTAAGGTTGGTTCCGTGGGTTGTGTAGGCTTCCTGGTGGAGGGGACTAGTGCCTATGTTCTGGTGGATGAGGCTGGATCTTATCTTTCTGGTTGGCAGGTCCACGTCTGGTGGTATGTTTTGGGGTGTCTGTGGACTTATTATTATTTAGGCAGCCTCTCTGCTAATGGATGGGTCTGTGTTCCTGTCTTGCTCGTTGTTTGGTATAAGATGTCCAGCACTGTAGCTTGCTGGTTGTTGAGTGAAGTTGGGTGTTGGTGTTGAGATGGAGATCTCTGGGAGATTTTTGCCGTTTGATATTACGTGGAGCTGGGAGGTGTCTTGTGGAGTTGAAGTTGGCTCTCCCACCTCAGAGGCACAGCCCTGACTCCTGGCTGGAGCACTAAGAGCCTTTCATCCACACAGCTCAGAAAAAAAGGGAAAAAAATTAGAAAGAAAGAGGATAAAATAAAATAAAGTAAGATTAAAAAGAATAAAGTTCTTAAAATAAAAAATCATTATTAAGAAAAAGAAATTTTTTTATGTAAAAAAAAAAAGTGTACGAACAGAGCCCTAGGACAAATGGTGAAAGCAACGCTATACAGACAAAAATCTCACCCAGAAGTATACACATACACACTCACAAAACGAGGAAAAGGGGAACAAATAATATATCTTGTTCTCAAAATCCACCTCCTCAATTTGGGATGATTTGTTGTCTATTCAGGTATTCCACAGATGCAGGGTACATCAAGTTGATTGTGGAGATTTAATCCATTGCTCCTGAGGCTGCTGGGAGAAATTTCCCTTTCTCTTCTTTGTTCTCACAGCTCCGGGGGTTCAGCTTTGGATTTGGCCCTGCTTCTAAGTGTACGTCACCTGAGGGCATCTGTTCTTCGCTCAGACAGGACAGGGTTAAAGGAGCAGCTGATTCTGGAGCTCTGGCTCACTCAAGCCGGTGTGAGGGAGGGGTACGGATGCGGGGCAAGCCTGTGGCGGGAGGCCGGTGTGACGTTGCACCAGCCTGAGGTGCGCCATGTGTTCTCCCGGGGAAGTTGTCCCTGGATCACGGGACCCTGGCAGTGGTGGGCTGCACAGGCTCCCGGCAGGGGAGTTATGGATAGTGACCTGTGCTTGCACACAGGCTTCTTGGTGGCAGCAGCAGCAGCCTTGGCATCTCATGCCCATCTCTGCGGTCTGCGCTGTTAACCACGGCTCGTGCCCGTCTCTGGAGCTCCTTTAACTGGTGCTCTTAATCCCGTCTCCTCGTGCACCAGGAAACAAAGAGGGAAGAAAAAGTCTCTTGCCTCTTCGGCAGGTCCAGACTTTTTCCCGGTCTCCCTCCTGGCTAGCTGTGGCGCACTAGCCCCCTTCAGGCTGTGTTCACGTAGCCAACCCCAGTCCTCTCCCTGGGATCTAACCTCCGAAGCCCGAGCCTCAGCTCCCAGCCCCCACCCATCCCGGTGGGTGAGCAGACAAGCCTCTCGGGCTGGTGTGTGCCGGTCGGCACCGATCCTCTGTGCGGGAATCTCTCTGCTTTGCCCTCCGCATCCGTTGCTGCGCTCTCCTCCGCGGCTCCGAAGCTTCCCCTCTCCGCCACCCGCAGTCTCTGCCCGTTAAGGGGCTTCCTAGTATGTGGAAACCTTTCCTCCTTCACAGTTCCCTCCCACTGGTGCGGGTCCCGTCCCTATCCTTTTGTCTGTTTATTCTTTTTTCTTTTGCCCTACCCAGGTACGTGGGGAGTTTCTTGCCTTTTGGGAGGTCTGAGGTCTTCTGCCAGCGTTCAGTAGGTGTTCTATAGGAGCAATTCCACATGTAGATGTATTTCTGATGTATATGTGGGGAGGAAGGTGATCTCCGTGTCTTCCTCTTCCGCCATCTTCCTCCTCCCCCCTCAATGTTCTTTACAGAAGAACATAAGTAAATTGCAGTTACTAATTTTGATTGATTTCATTTTGATTATATCCCTAAATCTTTCTTTATTCTTCTTCAAGTAGTTCATTTTGCTGTGTACCAGGCAAAACGTGAAAGTTCTGTCTCAATGGAAGTTTATATTCATCAAACCCTGGACTCCTCTTTCCATACCACAGTTTAGCAACTAGTTTAAAATTCCTGAAATTGGACATGGTCTGATAACTGTGTTGAAATAAAAGAAGGATCAACATTAATGATATGCCCACTATCAACAGCACTCCTTGTGACTGGGGTTATTTTTTTCATTCTACAGATGAGAAAACCCAGGCTAGAAAGCTCAATGGACTCTCACAGATAGAAAGTGGCAGCACTGGAGTAGGAACCCAGTCTGTTGACTGCAAACCCATGAGTTAAGCATGTTTGTCAAAGTACACACTTACCTTGGCAAAAATAGAATTAATTAATCAAAGGAGACTTAGAATGAGCTAATCAAAACCGTTTTCTTTAATGAAATCCCTCTGTGATTGTGGATGTAGTTGAGTTACTAAGGAGCCGAAAGTCCAATGGTACTAACAATTTACGACAACTTTAAAAAAATAATTTATTAATTTTTAATTAAAGTATAGTTGATTTACAAAATTGTGTTAGTTTCAGGTGTACAGCAAAGTGATTCAGATATGTGTGTGTGTGTATATATATATATATATAATATATATATGTATTTGTGTATATATTCTTTTTCAGATTCTTTTCCCATATAGGTTATTACAAAAGATTGAGTAGAGTTCCCTGTGCTATACAGTAGGACCTTGTTGTTTATCTGTTGTACACATAGTAGTGTGTCTATGTTACTCCCAGATTTCTAATTTATTCCTCCCCTGCCTCCACCTTTACCCTTTGGTAACTGTAAGATTGTTTTCTAAGTCTGTTTCTGTTTTGTAAATAAGTTCATTTGTATCATTTTTTTCTAGATTCCACACATAAGTGATATCATATGATATTTGTCTTTTTCTGTCTGACTTACTTCACTTAGTATGATAATCTCTAGTTGCATACGTGTTGCTGCAAATGGCATTATTTCACTGTTTTTTATGGCTGAGCAATATTCCATTGTATACATATCCACATCTTCTTTATCCATTCATCTGTCAATGGACATTTAGGTTGCTTTCATGTCTTGGCTATTGTAAAGTCCTGCAGTGAACATTGGGGTGCATGTATCTTTTCAAATTATGGTTTTCTCCAGATATATGCCCAGGAGTGGGATTGCTGGATCATAAGATAGCATTTTTAGTTTTTAAAGGATCCTCCATACTATTCTCCATAGTGGCTGTACCAATCTACATTCCCACCAACAGTACAGGAGGGTTCTCTTTTCTTCACACCCTCTCCAGATTTTATTGTTTGTAGACCTTTTAATGATGGCCATTCTGACCTGTGTGAGGTGATACCTCATTGTAGTTTTGATTTCCATTTCTCTAATAATTAGCAATGCTGAGTATGTTTTCATGTGCCTTTTGCCCATCCATATGTCTTCTTTGGAGAAATGTCTATTTAGGTCTTCTGCCCATTTTTGGATTGGGTTTTTTGTTTTTCATATTGAGCTGTATGAGCTGCTTGTATATTTTGGAGGTTAATCCCTTGTTGGTTGCATCGTTTGCAAATAATTTCTCGCATTTTTTAGGTTGTCTTTTTATTTTGCTTATGGTTTCCTTTGTTGTGCAAAAGATTTTAAGTTTAATTAGGTCCCATTTGTTTATTTTTGGGTTTATTTCAATTACTTTAGGAGGTGAATCCAAAAAGATATTGCTGCAATTTATGTCAAAGAGTGTCCTGCTTATGTTTTCCTCTAGGAGATTTATAGTATCCAATCTTACATTTAGGTCTTTAATCCATTTTGAGTTTATTTTTGTGTATGGTGTGAGAGAATGTTCTAAGTTTATTCTTTTACATGTAGCTGTCCAGTTTTCCCAGCATCACTTATTGAAGAGACTGTCTTTTCTCCATTGTATAGTCTTGCCTCCTTTGTCATAGATTAATTAACCATAAGTGTGCTGGTTTATTTCTTGATTTCTATCCTGTTCCATTGAATTATATTTCTGCTTTTGTGCCAGTACCATACTGTTGTGAAGACTGTGGCTTTGTAGTATAGTCTGAAGTCAGGCAGCCTGATTCCTCCAGCTCTGTTTTTCTTTCTCAAGATTGCTTTGGCTATTCAGGGGCTTTTGTGTTTCCATACGAATTTAAAAATTTTTTGTTCTAGTTCTATGAAAAATGCCATTGGTAATTTGATAGGGATTGCACTGAATCTGTAGATTGACTTGGGTAGTATAGTCATTTTGACAATATCGTTTCTTCCAATCCAAGAACATGGTATATCTTTCCATTTGTTTGTATGATCTTTGATTTCTTTCATCAGCATCTTACAGTTTTCAGAGTACAGTTCCTTTACCTCTTTAGGTAGGTTTATTCCTAGGTATTTTATTCTTTTTAATGTGATGGTAAATGGGACTGTTTTCTTAATTTCTCTTTCCAATCTTTTGTTGTTAGTGTATAGAAATTAAAGAGATTTCTGTGTATTAATTTTGTATCCTGCAACTTTACTGAATTCATTTATGAGCTCTAGTTTTCTGGTAGTGTCTTTAGGATTTTCTATGTATAGTATTATGTCATCTGCAAACAGTGAGAGTTTCATTTCTTCTTTCCAATTTAGATTACTTTTATTTCTTTTTCTTCTCTGATTGCTGTGGCTAGGACTTCCAAAACTATGTTGAGAATAAAAGTGGTAAGAGTGAGCATCCTTGTCTTGTTCTTGATCTTAGAGGAAATGCTTTCAGCTGTTCACTGTTGAGCATGATGTTAGCTGTGGATTTGTTATATATGCCTTTATTATGTGGAGGTAGGTTCTCTCTATGTCCACTTTCTGGAAAGTTTTTTTTATTATTATAAATGGATGTTGAATTTTATCCAATGCTTTTTCTGCATCTATTGAGATGATCATAAGGTTTTTCTTCTTCAATTTGTTAATATGATTTATCACGTTGATTGATTTGCAGATATTGAAAAATCCTTGCATCCCTGAGATAAATCCCAGTTGATCATGGTGTATGATCCTTTTAATTTATTGTTGGATTTGGTTTGCTAGCATTTTGTTGAGGATTTTTTGCATCTATATTCATCAGTGATATTGGCCTATAATTTTCTTTTTTGTGGTATCTTTGTCTGGTTTCGGTATCAGGATGAGGGTGGCCTCATAGAATGAATTTGAAAGTGTTCCTTCCTCTGCAATTTTTTGGAATAATTTCAGAAGGATAGGTGTTAACTTTTCTCTAAATATTTGGTAGAATTCACCTGTGAAGCCATCTGATCCTGGACTTTTGTTTGTTGGGAGTTTTTAATTCACAGATTCAATTTCAGTATTTGTAATTTGTTCATTTTTCTATTTCTTCCTGGTTCAGTCTTGGGAACTTGTACCATTTTAAGAATTTGTCCATTTCTTCTAGATTGTCCATTTTATCATCATATAGTTGCCTGTAGTAGTCTCTTATGGTCCTTTGTATGGTGTGTATTGTAACTTCTCCTTTTTCATTTCTAATTTTATTGATTTGAGTCCTCTCCCTTTTTTTCTTGATGATTCTGGCTAAAGATTTTTCAATTTTATCTTTTTAAAGAACGAGCTTTTGGTTTCACTGATTTTCTGTTGTTTTCTTCATCTCTGTTTCATTTATTTCTGCTCTTATCTTTATGATTTCTTTCCTTCTACTAACTTTGGGTTTTGTTTATTCTTCTTTCTCTAGATGCTTTAGGTATAAGGTTAGATGGTTTATTTGAGATTTTTCTTGTTTCCTGAGGCAAGCTTGTATCGCTACAAACTTCTCTCTTAGAACAGCTTTTGCTGAGTCCCACAGGTTTTGATCATCATGTTTTCATTTTCTCATCGGCAGGCGGACTCTAAACCACTGCGCCACCAGGGAAGCCCTCTAGGTATGTTTTGATTTTCTCTTTGATTTCTTCTGTGATGCATTGGTTCTTTAGTAACATATTGTTTAGCTTGCATGTGTTCGTATTTTTTCAGTTTTTTTTTTCTTGTAGTTGATTTCTAATCTCATAGTGTTGTGGTCAGAAAAGATGCTTGATATGATTTCTAGTTTCTTAAATTTACTGAGGCTTGCTTTGTGGCCCAGCATGTGATCTATTCTGGGGAATGTTCTATGTGCACTGGAAAAAAATGTCTATTCTGCTGCTTTGGGATGGAACATTCTATATGTATCCGTTAAGTCCATTTAGTCTAATGTGTCATTTAAGGCCCATGTTTCCTTACTGATTTTCTGTCTGAATGATCTGTCCATTGATGTAAGTGGGGTATTAAAGTTCTCCACTATTACTGTGTTACTGTCAATTTTTCTTTTATATCTGTTAACATTTGCCTTTGTTTGTAGCATTTAATCTGTTTACATTTAAAGTAATCATCAATATGTGTGTTCTTATTGCCATTTTGTCAATTGTTTTGGATTTGTTTTTGTAGGTCTTTTTTCTTCCTTTCCTCTTTTTTTCTCTTCTCTTGTGATTTGATAACTATTTTTAATGTTGTGTTTGGATTTATTTTTTGTATGTATATCTATTATAGATTTTTGGTTTGTGGTTACCATGAGGTTTTGAGTTAGCAGTCTATATAAATATATGATTGTTTTAAGTTGCTGATCTCTTAATTCCAAGGAGGAATATGCCAAGACACATAGTAATCACATTGTTAAAAATTAAAGACAAAGAGAAAATATTAAAAGCAACAAGGGAAAAGCAAGAAATAACATAGAGGGGAATCCCCAAGGTTATCAGCTGATTTTTCAGTAGAAACTCTGCAGGCCAGAAGGGAGTGGCATGATATACTTAAACTGATGAAAGGAAAAAACCTACAACCAAGAATACTTTACCCATCAAGGCTCTTGTTCAGATTTCACAGAGAAATCAAAAATTTTACAGACAAGCAAAAGCTAAATGAATTAAGCACCACCACACCAGTCTTACAACAAATGCTAAACTTCTCTAGGCAGAAGAGAAAAGGCCATGACTATAAAAAAGAAAATTACACAGTGGGAGAGCTCACCAGTAAAGGCAAACATACAGTAAAGGTAGAAAATCATACACATACAAATATGATATTAAAACCAGTAATCATGAGAGGAGGAGAGTACAAATGCAGGATATTTGAAATGCATTTGAAGTTAAGAGATAAAGCAACTCTTTATTCATTCTGTGAAGCTATATCTACAATTTTAAGTCTCAGTTTTTTATTTCGAGTTACTTGGGGCTGCCCTGTTATTAACTTCACTCCAAACCATAAGAATTTTGCTACAATCAGCAATGAATCATGACTACTGCATTATGTTGGAAATGTCCTGTTTTATTTACATGTACAAAGACAAAAATGTATGGACAGGAAAAAACAGAAGACACATAGAGGACTTACCTGGGAAAGAGAAAATCCTGTCAAAGAATTTGTATGCCATTTTCTTATGCAAGGTGAAGCCAGGAGTCATGTGACCAAATTCTACTTATTTTGATGTCTTCTCAATCCCTAAACTAGTGGCCTGCATATAGTAGGCCCTGAATGAACCAACATTTTGAATTGACTTTATAGTGGAGAACACATAGATTCTTCAAAGCATATATTTTTATCTTACCACTATCACCATCAATGACAAAAAATAGCCCCATACACAGAACCCTTTTGATCTCAGTAAACAAAGCTACATTTCCAAAATAACTTATTGAGGAATATTTATGTCATCAAAGCATACAACAATGAAATCTTATACTTCTGATGCTTAGGACCCCATTCACTGGAGAAACATGATGGGACATAAAGAGATTTCAGTTGGACAAAAGCAGTCCTAAAAAATGTTACCTTTAGCAGATTGAATAATGCAATCACTAATCTTAACTTCTGTCTAAATATTTATTGGTCCAAACAAAAGCTTATCAGGCTAAAGGAATAATGAATCTAATTCAAGCAGTATGCAAAAGTATTTATATAAAGGAACCTGAAATGTAAGATATTTGTAGCATATTCTCCCTTTGAATGTACAAAGTTATCTGCTATTTATAGTACATTTTCAGAGACTAAATGCATTTAACAAATGCTGTCCATTTTTACAAATATGATATAAATATTTTTATGTGTAAAAATTATAAAATGACACAGCTGGAAAGGAGCTGCAAATAATTTCCACAGATTCTTTAATTTTATACTTTTCTCATTTAAGAGGAAAACTGTAGAGATATTTGTGAAATAATCTGAGCACAGAATCCTTCTATATTTTTACATTTTTTTCTCAGTCTTTTGCAATCGTTGTATGTGCATCCAACTCTGCTCAACTTTATTAAAACCTTCCAAAAGATTCAACTTGGTATTCATAGATGCAACAACTTTCTTTTTCCACCCACTGGTTTCATAACATTTTATTAACTTAAGTAACCACATTAAGAACACATAACATAAACAGGTTTGGAACAAACACAACTGAATCCTGGCCAGCATTCCCCTAATCAGGGTTCTCATGTACACGAGGAGCTAAGTTTGCTGTGATATCAGTCAGCATATTTTCCAGAGGGAATAGAGAGCTTGGGTTAACCTAGTGAATCCATTTTTATACCCAATTGTTATTGTGAAATTGGTATGTTAGGTGGGACTTGCTGAAGCGAGCTCTCCCCATCATTCCTGCACAGTCAGGCTCACTCCATGGAGCTGGCACTTTCTCATCTCGGGTAAAATCACGGGCAGGCTCCATAGTTTCCTCTGATTATTCACAGATAATAAAAGGTTCTAATTACTTTTATCTCCAAATACTCTCACTGCAGTAGTCAATAAGAACAGTTTAATTTAAAAAACAGAAACAAAAACAAAAAGACAGAACCTCATTGGCAGCTTAAGCTCTCCTCAGCCCCAGCTTGATCCCACTCCAGGAGACAAGTCTGTATAGGAAAGGAGGTGGGCATAGGCTAGCTGCCTCTCTACTTCTTTATGTCTTCTACCCCTACTAAGCCTGGATTCTGGAGGAAGCAATAACAGCATTTCCCTGACAAGACAAATGCTATTCCAAGGACTGTTGGGAGAGAAAGGGGTTCACTAGGCTATATCTGACTGATGTAGTTTGAGAGATGCTGTAAGTTCCCACTTTGGGATGGGCCCCTAGGGGACTGCAGCCCAAGAGTATTGATAAATCTTGAAGGAAGTAGCCATTGCACAAACTGTAGACTGGCCTTATAATCAACAAAAGGGACATACTCTTTGCCCTTCCAGAGTAAATCTGTGTGCCTAAGATATATTTGAAGGATCAAGAAGGTTGTCTCTGGAGAGAACATGACTAATATGGCTGAAACTTCCTGCACCAGTGGTAAGCACTACCCTGAATTTTATGTTTGTTCCCTTGCTTTTAAGTTTGACTACATTATATATTCCTAAACAACATGTTGTTAATTTTGCTTGCTTTAGAATTTTATATGATTAGTATCACACTATATATAATCTCCTGCTACATGTTTTTTTGCTGAATATTATATTCATGAGATTTATCCATATTGATGCATGCAGCAATAGTTTATTTTTACTGCTCTATATTGTTCAATTATATGAATATCTCATCTTGTTCATGAACACTTGGATTGTTTCCAGTTTTTAGTCATCACCATACTGCAGTGAATTTCCTGTGCATGTCCCCTGGTACATATTGCTACAGTTTTCTGAAGTTACATACCTGGATGGGGGTGGAGGAATCATAGGGTCTGCACATCTTCTTTTCTAGAGAACATTTAGGGCCTAGGATGATATTATGTTCCTCCAGAGAGGATTTTAATTTCCTTCTATCCAGTGCCAGAATCGACATCCAATTTCAGGGCCTCCTTGAGGACCTGGAGCTGGTCTGCAGTCTTGTGCTATGGCTACTTTCCTTCCAAGTTTATCCTTATTCCTGGGATGCAGCCTCCTAGGGTCTCATCCTACAGTGAGATAGGATTTCCCAGGGTCCCCACCTCTGGATGTCCCCAGACTCCAACTTTTTCAAAATTTCTTTCAAAGTGATCCCAAATGTCCTTCTTCATCATCTTGTTAGCTCTTTGATGTGTTTGATAAGATTCCTTTTAAAAGCTGTCAAGCTTTTTTAGTTATCATTGGGAGAATTGGTCTACTTTACCTAGTCTATTATTAACAGAGGTAGATATTCCACACTTTCAACCTTACTGAATTTTATTGGCATTAACTATAATGCCAATTTGCTGTCCAGACGTGTTTTATATACTCACTAATGGTAAACAGCATTTCCACTGATGAAAGGGATTTACTTTCCCATGTGTACCATCTTGTACTCTTTTCCTTCTGTGCTCTGGGCATATATTACTTATTCAAAAAATACATATAAAAATCGTGAAAAATAAAAAGAGTGAATCATCATTAATTTAGAAGGCAGTTTGCCCTCAAGGAAACTAAACCACATGTTGCAATTTCTTAACCCTGCTTCCTAGTGTTTAATTTAATATTGAGCTGATTATTATGCCAGCCAGGAAATTTTTTTAATAGACAAAGATGGCTGTGTTCACAGAATCTAAAATGGTTAGTGTTGCTGGATTAGAATGTATCAAAAGATCACAGTGATGGGAAAAATTCAATCAGGAAGTCTTAATGTATATCAGAAAAATTACTAGTTCATTTGTTGCTATGGAGAAAATGATGTTTTCAATTCCTGTCCCATTAAGGACATTCTTGGATTTAGTAAAATTCAAAACATGTCAGCATGCCAGTAGTACTAATGCTGTAGGATGCAATGTTTTAAAGAAACTCATACTGAATTTTGAAAATCCTTTGTATTTTATTTAATGTACAAAAAAAACCACAAGGAATTTCATATTAGGGCAATAATAATCTGTTCACGTGTATAAGTTATTTGGGATGAGATCCCAGGGAACTGCAGAGTTTGTTTAAAGCCATGAAAAAGTAGAATTAAAATGTCATGAAGAAGAATACTAAGTTAATTTTGATTGCCAATGAGTAATTTCTTAAAATCTAGATTATTTTGAAGGTTATTGGCCTTTCCCTCCCAGGTGTCTAGAGGTGCTGAAATGTAACATATTCAAAACTAGGATAGATTCCCATTCATACAGGATGATGTCAGTATGACTCTCCTCTCACACAGAAGGGTGGCTTTGAAAGTCTCTTGCCCTCTCTTTACCCTGATAATTCTGTAATTACGATCCAAATGACCCTTCAAAAATGGTAAATGCACCACTGTATCGGGTATGTGGTACCCAGTTACTGCTTAATTGGAGAATCTGCCTATAATGAATAAACATTTTTTAAATGAATTACTAAGGTCATCAACTCTCATTTTCTCCTAATACATATTTATTTTTTTATAAATTTATTTATTTATTTTTGGCTGCATTGGGTCTTCATTGCTGCGTGTGGGCTTTCTCTAGTTGTGGTGAGTGCGGCTACTCTTCGTTGTGGTGTGTGGGCTTTTCATTGCAGTGGCTTCTCTTTGTTGGGGAGCACGGGCTCTAGGTGCTCAGGCTTCAATAATTGCAGCTTGTGGGCTCTAGAGCGCAGGCTCAGTAGTTGTGGTGCACGGGCTCAGTTGCTCTGTGGCATGCAGGATCTTCCCGGACCAGGGCTTGAACCCGTGTCCACTGCATTGGTAGGTGGATTCTTAACCACTGTGCCACCAGGGAAGTCCCTCCTAATACATATTTAAATAAGTAATATTTATAATTGAGAATTTAATATTGAAAAGACTAACACATGATAAGTATCCAATAAATGTTTGTATTATTATTATCACTAATATACATTTATACTGAATCTAGAGCCTTTTCTTAGTAATCCATTTGAATTAAATAGTTTCTTATAAACTTTTTAAATGTATCAATATTTATATTGTAGTTATAATTAAAATGTAATGATCCATAAAAGACATATAAATTAGATCATCTCAATAGATGCAAAAAAAAAAAGTGTTTGACCAAATACAGCATCATTTTAGGACAAAAACCCTCAGCAAGTTTGGTATGGAAGGAACATACAATACCTCAGTATAATTAAAGCCACATATAACAAACCCATGTCATGCTCAATGGTGAAAAGTTGAAAGCTGTTCCTCTAAGATCAGGAATAAGGCAAGGGTGCCCACTCTCACCAGTCTTATTCAACATAGTACTGGAAATCTGAGCTAGAGAAATCAGGCAAGATAAAGAAATAAAAGACATCCAAATTGGAAAGGAAGAACTAAAATTGTCTTTACAGATGAAATGACCTTATATATAGAAAAGATTAAAGACTTCAACAAAAAACTGTTAGAACTAATCAATGAGCTTAGTAAAGTTGCAGGATATAAAATCAATGTACAGCAGTCATTGTGTTCTATACACTAGCAAATAAATATATGAAAAATAAAGAAAGAAAGCAATTCCCTTCACAATAACATCAAAAAGAATAAAATACTTAGGAGTAAATTTAACCAAGGAAGTGAAAGATGTGTAAACTGAAAACTATAAGACTTTGATGAAAGTAATTGAACAATAAACAAATAGAACTATATTTTATGTTCATGGATTGGAAGAGTTAATATTGTTAAAATGTCCAGACTACCCAGAGCCACCTATAAATTCAGTAAATCCCTATCAAAATTCCCATGACATTTTTCACAGAAGTAGAAAAAAACAATCCTCAAATTTGTATGAAACCTCAAAAGACCTGAAATAGCCAAGGCAATCCAGAAAAAAGAAGAACAAAGCTGGAGGTATCACACTTCCTGATTTCAAACTATATTACCAAGCTATAGTAATCAAAACAGTATGGTACTGGCATAAAAATAGACACATAGACCAATGGAACAGAATCAAGAGCCCAGAAATAAACCCCCACATATATGACCAACTAATATTTTACAAGAGAATCAAGAGTACTCAATGTTCAAAGAATAGTCTGTTCAGTAAATGGTGTTGGAAAAACTGGGTCATCACATGCAGAAAAGTGAAATTGGACTACTATCTTATATCATTCACAAAAATTAACTCAAGGTGGATTAAAGACTTAAAGGTAAGACCAGAAACAGCAGAAGAAACTCTACTGTTCAAGAAACCAGAAACTCCTAGAAGAAAACATAGGAAAAAAGCTCCTTGACATGGGTCTTGGCAATGATTTTTTTTTTAATGTGACACCAAAGCACAAGCAACAAAAGCAAAAATCAATAATTGGGACTACATCAAACTAAAAAGCTTCTGCAAAGCAAAAGAAACAATTAACAAAATGAAGAGGCAACCTATAGAATGGAAAAAAAATTTTCAAACCATATACCTGATAAGGGGTTAATATCCAAAAGATATAAAATACTCAAACAACTCAATAATGATGACAACAAGACAATCTGATTATAAAAATGAACAGAAGAACTGCATTGACATTTTTCCAAAGAAGACATGCAGATGGCCAACATGTACATGAAAAGATGCCCAACACCACTAATGTTGACTTGAAACAAATAGACTGCCAAATATTTCTCCAGCAAAGATGGGTTTATTCTGTATTCTCGGAGAATTGCAATTCAGTGTCTGTAATGATGGCGAGACACAGAATTGTAATTATAGTTAACAGTACTGTATTATATACTTGAAAGTTGCTAAGAGAGCACTAATCTTAAATGTTTTCATTACAAAAACAAAATAGTAATTATGTGATGAGATGGAAGTGTTAGCCGATATTGTGGTGGTAATCATTTTTTAAAATATATAAATTTATCACACCAACATGTTATACACCTTAACTTACACAAATTCGTATGTCAATTATATCTCAATAACAAAAAATATCCATAAGTTAAAGACTTGACCCTGTTATAGATAGAAAATAAAAAATTACCTGGGGTTAGATATCACAAAAGGCAGGAGAGATCGTGTCTATTTTCAATGGTTCTGTTCTTTGTGTGTTTAATAGAAAATTTTTCCTTTTATATAAATGCTAGGAGAATTTCAGGCTAAAATTTAAAATAATTTACGAGTTGAATATGGTTCATTTCTAATAGGCTTAATTTATCACAGTAGCTTTAAATAGGTTAGTCTGTGAATGAAAAAGTCTTACTTGGAAAATAATTATGAAACCTAATAAAGTTGACTTTAAATTGGCCCAGTAGAAAAAAAATAATGGTTACTGTTTCAGAACCCACTACTCTTCTATTACCCTCATGGGGTTTCAACCAATACAGGGGTCTCAGTGTTCTTCAGATAAGCATTTGCGAAGCTCAGTTTTTTTCAGGGGGTGAGTAACATGCAGGGGAGAGAAGGCAGGGGAAAACGTTTGGTGGAGGGGAAAAGTGAAATGGAAACTATTATTAAAAGATGAAAAGTAGCCAATTCCAGAAAACGTTTTTATATTTTTATTCCTTAAACAGAGGAAAGCATTTCAGTTTTATTTTTAACTTCTTTAATCACTTGTCTTCTATCGCCAATTGACTTTTAAAAAGATATGAAAGAACACTTATCCCTTGCGGCCATGAATTAAGGGACTCACTAGAACTACTCCAAGTCTGCAGTTTCATCCAATACTATCTTCCCCTGCCTGTGCTTTATTAAAATCCAAGCAAAAACACAGGAAAGATCTATTTTGGAAGGTGTGAATTAGAGCTGGGTTAGAGGGAGGTCTCACATCCCAAAATGCTTGATGCAATTTTAAATGTTAACATTGTGACACTAGTTTTTTTATTCTGTCCCCTTCCCTCTTCAGACTGCCTCATAAATACCATGGCTGTTTGAGCCTTGTGGGAATAGAGGCAGGGATTATTTTTATAGCTACACCCTGTACCAATAAGTATATCTAATAAACATTTCTATAACCAATTTATTTCAACTTCAGGGTATAGTTTTCTCTACAGTTAGAGAAATTGACCTATCTCTAATGGCCAATTAATCTTAAAATCAGGGTGAGAAAATTAAGGGGATGTGGTGAGCCAGAGGTCCTCCTGGAGAAGAAAAACCACACATTCAAGGCAGGGGTCAAAAATTTCAGATACTTTCAAGGGTCCAGTGGGTAATAGGAATATGTGAAACTACTGCAGTAAAATTGTTAGGAAATGATGTGCTGGCCAACAGGAGAATTCATAGCCAATTCACATGATTAAAAACACCCTGCTGGCTGAACTGAGTGGCTACATTTACTCCACCACAATTCCCATTTGGGATCCTTCTTTTAAAGAGGTCCTATACAAAAGGGATTAAAAGGAATAGGATTTATTTGACTGGAGTAAAGATCCTTGAGTTTTATTTACTTCTTTTTGCTTTTCCTAAATAGATATTAAAAAATAAATAACAGGGAAAAGCCAGGCCAGTGAATAGACAGGAGTAATTAGCAATTTATTTGAAGTTTCCTAAAGATCTCCCTGCTTAAACTCTCTTTCTTACTGGTTTGCCACAGCACCTAGTGGATTCTTAACATCATTAGGCTCAATGCAGCCGCATTGAGGGAGTGGGGCAAGTAGGGTAGGATGTCAGTTTCTCCCAGGAGCTTCGAGAGCACAAACATGACTTTGGCAGATATTTAGCTGTAATGTAGTTGACAGCCTACAGCAAGGTCATGAGAAAGGTGAAAAGGGGTCAGGATTTTGTGGAGCATTTCAAAAGAAATTAAAATCTCCAGCCTGCCATGAACACCAAGAGCATTACAGCACAGGAGGTATGAGGGCTGGGAATGAAGGAAAGCCAGGTGGCTGGTGGTAGGGAATACATGACATATCAAATAACTAAACTAATGTTATTGAGCATCTATTCTATGTCATATGCTGTCTTTGGTGCTGGGAATATGAAGATCAATAAGCTATGGCTCCATCCAGCAGGTAAGACAGACTTGTAGCTAACTATACAATATTTCATCAACTCTATGACTCACATTTTTTCATATTTAAAATGCCTTTGAAATTAATGGCATCTCACAATTTTCTTGGCAGTGGTTTTTTTCATCCTACTAGAGTGGTAGATAAGATAACTGTGTGTGTTATAACAGAAGAAATACAGTAAATAGATTGTGACATATTACTACCAGGTAGGAAGAACAATAGTTAAACTATATTGTGTAGATAATAGTGAACTATTGAAAGTTTTAATCAGGGGAATAACATTGAAATCTCTCTATTCATTCTTCCCTTCCTCTTGCTTTCTCTCTTATTCAATAAACATTTATGAAGCACATTCTATAGGCCAAGCTCTCTGTTAGATCCCAGGAATTCAATGGTGAAAAAGAGACATAACCATTAATCAATTGTATCTAATTGACATATATAGAATAACTCATCCAACAGCAGCAGAATACACATTCTTCTCCAGCTCACATGGAATATTTGACAAGATAGACCACAGTCTGGGCCATAAAACATACCTTACCAAATTTAGAAGAATAAATGTCATACAAAGTAAGCTTCAGAACACAATGGGATTAAACTAGAAATTAAAAACAGAAAGATAGCTGAAAATCCCCAAATATTTGAAGACCAAATAACCCACTTCCAAATAACACATAAGTCAAAGAAGACGTCTCAAGAGAAATTTAAAAGTATTTTGACCTAAATGAAATGAAAATACAGCCTATGAAAATTTGTGGAATGCAGTGAAAACAGTACTTAGAAAAAAAAGAGACATAAATTCTAGCCTCATGGAATTTACAGGCTAGCTGAAGAGACTGAGCAAAGACTAAGGAAATAGAAAACATTTGTGTGTGTGTGTGTTTATTGAAGTATAATTGATTTACAAGGTTGTGTTAATTTCTGCTGTACAGCAAAGTGATTCAATTCTACATATATATACATTTTTTTAAAAACAATATTCTTTTTTTAAGTTAATTTTAATTGGAGTATAGTTGATTTACAATATTATGTTAGTTTCTGCTGTACGGCAAAGTGAATCAGTTATACATATACATATACCCAGTCTTATTTAGATTCTATTCCCATATAGGTCATTACAGAATATTGAGTAGAGTGTCCTGTGCTATACAGTAGGTTCTTTTTTTTTTTTTTTTTTTATGCGGTACGCGGGCCTCTCACTGTTGTGGCCTCTCCCATTGCGGAGCACAGGCTCTGGACGCGCAGGCTCAGCCGCCATGGCTCACGGGCCCAGCCGCTCCGCGGCATGTGGGTTCTTCCCGGACCAGGGCACGAACCCGTGTCCCCTGCATCGGCAGGCGGACTCTCAACCACTGCGCCACCAGGGAAGTACCCTACAGTAGGTTCTTACTAGAAAAAATATTCTTTTCCATTATGGTTTATCATAGGATACTGAATATGGTATCCTATAATACTATAGGACCTTGTTTATTCATTGCATATATAATAGCTTATATCTGCTAACACCAACCTCTCACTCCATTCCTCCCCCAACCCCCTCCCCCTTGGCAACCACAAGTCTGTTCTCTATGTCTGTGAGTCTGTTTCTATTTTGTAGATAGTTTCACTTGTGTCATATTTTAGATTCCACAAATAAGTGATATCATATGGTATTTGTCTTTCTCTTTCTGACTTACTTCACTTAGTATGATAATCTATAGTTGCATCTATATTGCTGCAAATAACATTATTTTGTTCTTCTTTATGGCTGATTAGTATTCCATTGTATACATGTCCACATCTTCCTTATTGATTTATCTGTCAGTGGACATTTAGGTTGTTTCCATGTCTCGGCTATTGTGAGTAGTGCTGCTATGAACATAAGGTGCATGTATCTATTTTGGATTAGAGTTTTGTCTGGATATATGCCCAGGAGTGGGATTGCTGGATCATATGGTAATTCTTTTTTAAAAAATATTTATTTATTTATTTGGCTGCGCCGGGTCTTAGCTGTGGCACACAGGATCTTCGCTGCCAGTGTGGGATCTTCATTGCAGCATGCGGGATCTTTTTTTAGTTGCAGCATGTGGAGTCTTTAGTTGTGGCATGTGAACCCTTAGTTGCGGTGTGTGGAATCCAGTTCCCTGACCAGGGATCAAACCCAGGACTCCAGCATTGGGAGCACAGAGTCCTAGCTACTGGACCACCAGGGAAGTCCCTGAATCATATGGTAATTTTATTTTTAGTTTTCTGAAGAGCCTCCATACTGTTTTCCATAGTGGCTGTACCACTTACATTCCCACAAACAGTGTAGGATGGTTCCCTTTGCTCCCCATCTTTTCCAGTATTTGTTATTTGTAGAGTTTTTAATGATGGCCATTCTGACCACTGTGGGGTGGTATCTCATTTTAGTTTTGATTTGCATTTCTCTAATAATTAGTGATATTGAGCATCTTTTCATGTGCCTATTGGCCATTTGCATTTCTTCTTTGGAGAAATGTCTATTTTAGTCTTCTCATTTTTCGATTGCGTTGTTTGTTTATTTGTTGTTGAGTTATATGAGCTGTTTGTATATTTTGGAAATAAAGCCCTTGTCATTTGCAAATATTTTTTCCCATTCTGTAGGTTGTTTTTTCATTTTGTTTATGGTTTCTTCTGCTGTACAAAAGCTTGTAAGTTTGATTAGGTCCCATGTGTTTATTTTTGTTTTTATTTCTATTGCCTTGGGAGACTGACATAAGAAAACATTGGTATGACTTATGTCAGAAAATGTTCTGCCTATGATCTCTTCTAGGAGTTTTGTGGTGTTATGTCTTATATTTATGTCTTTAAGCCATTTTGAGTTTATTTTTGTGTATGGTGAGATGTTGTATTCTAACTTCATTCATTTACATGTGGTTATCCAACTTTCCCAACACCACTTGCTGAAGGGACTGTCTTTTTCCCGTTGCATATTCTTGCCTCCTTTGTCAAAGATTAATTTACCATAGGTATGTGGGTTTATTTCTGGGCTGTCTATTCTGTTCCATTGATCCATATGTCTGTTTTATATGCCAATACCACACTGTGTTGATGACTGTAGCTTTGTAGTATTGTCTGAAGTCTGGGAGGTTTATGCCTCCTGCTTTGTTCTTTCTGCTCAGGATTGCTTTGGCAATTCTGCGTCTTTTATGGTTCCACATAAATTTTAGAATTATTTGTTCTGTGAAAAATGTCATGGGTAATTTGATATGCAATTTTATGCAATAGCATAAAATCTGTAGATTGCTTTGGGTAGTATGGCCATTTTAACTATTAATTTTTCCAATCCAAGAGCATGGGATAGCTTTCCATTTCTTTGAATCATCTTTAATTTCCTTTATTAATATTTTATAGTTCTCAGCATATAAGTCTTTCACCTCCTTGGTCAGGTTTATTCCTAAGTATTTTATTTTTGGTGGTGCAATTTTGAAAGGTATTGTTTTCTTACATTCCCTTTCTGATATTTCATTGTTATTGTAAAGAAATGCAACCAATTTCTGTATGTTAACCTCGTATCCTGCTACCTTGCTGAATTTGTTTATCAGTTCCAGTAGTTTTTGTGTGGAGTCTTGAGGGTTTTCTATATATAGTATCTTGCCATCTGCATAGAATGACAATTTTACCTCTCCCATTCCAATTTGGATACCTTTTATTTCTTTTTCTTGTCTGATTGCTATGGCTAGGACTTCCAATACTGTTTTGAATAGAAGAGGGCATCCTTGTCCAGATTTTAGTGGGAAGGCTTTCAGCTTTTCACCATTGAGTATCATATTGGCTGTGGCTTTGTCATAAATGGCTTTTTATTATGTTGAGGTATGTTCCCACTATACCCACTTTGGTGAGAGTTTTATCATAAATGGATATTGAATTTTGTAAATGCTTCTGCATCTTTGAGATGATCATGTGGTTTTTAATCTTTTCTTTTCTTGATGTGTTGTATCACATTGATTGATTTGCATATGTTGAACCATCCTCATGAACTTGGGATGAATCCCACTTGGTAGTGGTGTTATGATCTTTCTTATGTGTTGTTGGATTCAGTTTGCTAATATTTTATTGAGAATTTTTGTATCTATATTCATCAAAGATATTGGCCTATAATTTTCTTTTTTTGGTGGTGTCTTTGTCTGGTTTTTGTATTAGGATGATGGTGGCTTCATAGAATGTCTTTGGGAATGTTGTCTCCTCTTCAAATTTTTGGAAGGGTTTGAGAAGGATTGGTATAAGTTCTTCTTTGTATATCTGGTAAAATTCACCTGTAAAGCTATCTGGTCCTGGACTTTTGTCTTTAGGGAGTTTTTAAATTACAGATTCTATTTTACCTCTAGTGATGAGTCTGTTCAAATTATCCATTTCTTCTTGATTCAATTTTGGTGTCTGTATGTTTCTAGAAACTTGTCCATTTCTTCTACGTTGTTGAATGAATTTGTTGGCATATAATTGTTCATCGTATTCCCTTATGGTTTTTTGTATTTCTGCAGTATCAGTTTTTATGTCTCCTTTTTCATTTCTTATTTTATTTATTTGGGGTCTCTCTCTTTTCTCCTTGGTGAGCCTGGCCAGAGGTCTGTCAGTCTTGTTTACCCTTTCAAAGAACCGGCTTTTGGATTTATTGATTTTTTTCTTTTTTTTCTTTTTTTCTTTGATTTTTTTCTATTTTTAAAAAATTTCTATTTTATTTATTCCCTCTCTGACCTTTATTATTTCGTTCCTTCTGCTGACTTTAGGTTTTGTTTGTTCTTCATTTTCTAATTCTTTTAAGTGGTAGGCTAGGTTGTTTATTTGAGATTTTTCTTGTTTTTTGATGAAGGCCTGTATCACTATGAACATCCCTCTAAGAACTGCTTTTGCTGCATCCCATAGATTTTGTATGGTTTTGTTTTCATTGTCATTTGTTTCAAGGTATGTTTTAATTTCCTCTTCGATTTCATCATTTACCCATTGGTTTTTTCATAGCATGTTGTTTAGTCTCCATGTAATCATTTTTTTCTCATTTCTTTTTCTGTGGTTGATTTCTAGTTTCATGCCGTTGTGGTCAGAAAAGATGCTTGAGATAATTTCTATACTCTTAAATTTGTTGAGGCTTGTTTTGTGCCGTAGCATATGGTCAGTCCTAAAGAATGTTCCATGTGCAAGAATGTTCCATGTGAAAAGAATGTATATTCTGGTTGTTGTTTTTTATTGGATGTAATGTACTGAAAATATCAATTGAGTCAAACTGTTCTATTGTATCATTTAGGATCTCTGTTGCCTTATTGATTTTCTGTCTAGAAGATCTATCCATTGATGTGAATGGAATGTTAAAGTCTCCTATTATTATTGTATTCCTGTCAATTTCTTGCTTTGTATTTGTTTTGTGTATTTGGGTGCTCCTATATTAGGTGCATATGTGTTGGTGAGTGTAAAATCCTCTTCCTGTATTGATCCTTTTATCACTATATAGTGTCCTTCTTTTATCTTTCTTTATAGCCTTTGTTTTAAAGTCTATTTTGTCTGATATGAGTATTGCAACCCCTGCTTTCTTGGCATTTCCATTTGCATGAAATATCTTTTTCTATCCCCTCACTTTCAATCTATATGTGTCTTTGCCCTAAAGTGGCAGCATATTGTAGGCTCTTGGGTTTTTTTTATTCAGTCTTCCACTCTGTGTCTTTTCATTGGAGCATTTAGTCTGTTGACATTTAAGGTAATTATTGATAGATATGTATTTATTGCCATTTTGAGCCTTGTTTTCCCATTGATTTTACATTTCTTCTTTGTCCCTTTTTTTTTTTCATTTTTCCTTTTGTGGTTTGATGGTTTTCTTTTGTGTTACATTTATGATCTCTTCTTTTTGGTTTTTGTGAATCTATTGTATGTTCTTGATTTGTGGCTATCCTGTTTTTCAAGTATGTTAACCCCATCCTATACCTACTTGCCTTAGACTGGTAGTCATATAGGCTCAAACACATTCTAGGAAATGAAAAAATATACACATTTTCTTACTCTCCTCCCCCACATTTTATGATTTTTGATGTCCTCTTTTACATCTTCATGTTCATCCTTTTGCTATTCATTGTGGTTATCATCACTTTCACAGACATTTCTTTAAAATCTGTGTACTGGCTTACTTAGGTGATTTGCTTTCCAAGCTTTCCCAATGGAGCTATAGGTTCTCCTCCCTTTCTGGTCTCACAGTAGATTTTCTTTGGCTCTTCCCCATTGCCAGTGAAATCTCTGGGGCTTTCCAGAGTACACAGCTGACAATTGTTTGCAGAGTGAAGATAGGTGATTGTGCGGCAGCAGGTGTAAATGAGTCTTTTAAAACATGAAGTTGTTGGGGGGATGGAGGAGGGATGGATTGGGAGTTTAGGATTAATAGATGCAAACTATTATATATAGAATGCATAAACAACAAGGTCCTACTGTATAGCACAGGGAACTATTTTTAATAGCCTGTGATAAGCCATAATGGAAAAGAATATGGAAAAGAATAACTGAATCACTTTGCTGTACAGCAGAAATTAACACAACATTGTAAATCAACTATACTTCAATAAAATTAAAAAAAAAAGACATGAAGTTGAGGCTGCTTACCTAAAACTGAGTGACATTATCAAAATTACTTAAATCAAGTTGGTTGATTAAAAATGTAGTTCAGGTTTAGGCTTCAGTGGAATTTAGGTCAACCTCAAACAATGTATGGGAAGCAAAGCCAAAATAAAAATATCTCATTTTTCCCCTTGGACCCAAAGGACACTACTTTCCTTCAAGTGACTATTGAAATAGTATGTTATAAAATTGAGACTGTGATTTGTTATGACTCTTAAAATTGCATGCAACTGATACCCAACTCAGTCAAACAATCTTAATCCGAAAGGGAAGATTTATTGGAAGGATGCTGGATGGCTCACAGAACTGAGGAAATAACTGCAGAAAGGAGGCCACTCCAGGCCAAAAGGGTGAAATCAGAAAATGTGTATAACAAAGGAATCTCTTAAGTTGTGCCTCTCATTTCTTTTTTCCTCTTTGGTGTTAGTTTCATTTCCTTAGGCATTGCCCCACAGTGGGAACTTGACCATTAACACTAATTCTTACAGTACTGAAACCACAAAGAAAAAGAAAAAAAGAGGCTTCCCTGTCAGCTTCAGCCAGAATAATCCTGGGCAAGGCCTCTGATTGCCCTGGCTTTTGTCACGTGCCAGTCCTTGGACCAATCACTGTACCACAGAGAATGTGGATGCTCTGTTCATCCCAGACTGAGATTGAGCCATGTGCCTATGGATTTCCCAGAGGGAGGGGAAGAAAAAAAGAGTCCCTAGAGACATTTCAAAGATACCACATCATAACCTGATGCTTGACAATATGCTTATGTCACAAAAATATTCATCCCACTCTCAAGTGCCCCAAGCCTCTCGTGATCTAAATCTACCATTGATTTCCCAATTATTTTTGTCCATAAAAACATTAAAAATTACCTGAGGTTTCCTCATAACTGTTTTATTTCTTTTTCATTTGTTCAGCCTCAGCACAGTTTAACATTTGTGGTAGATATTGTATCTGGTTCACTCAGTACGTTATCCAGTGTTCCTAGGTTCTGGATGTGCATTAGGCTCCGCCAAACAGAAGTGCTGGTAGGAGACTCGAATTTGGAACTGAGATAAGTGGGGAGAGAGGCAAAGCTTGAGTTATTCATTTGGCTGGGACAGATTGTAGCATCCCTGACATGGTTCTGGAGCCAGCAGCTGTGGTAGCCACTGCCCAGTTCAGCAGATGGCTTCTAGGTCATGGCAAGAGAAGCAGCTTCATTGGTGGCCAAGTTCTACATGGTGGCTTTGGGATTTGTTCCTGGAAGCTCCCTCTAGTATGGGTTTTTTAAGCCATCCCAATGATTATGTAATAGCCTGCAATAAATGCTTTTCTGGTTAAATAGCTTGAATGGATTTTGTTCTCTGTGACTGAATCCTGACTGATACATTTTTAGATTTAAAAATGTCACTGGTGTTTTCGGTAATTTTATTTTTCTTTTCCATCATTGTAATTACATGGATACAAAACGTGAAGTGAGGTTGGCATCATTTGTTGCTTTCGATGAACAGGTCAATTGGAAGGTGATCACCATTCCTAACTGATGTGTGGTTAGATTCCTAGGAACACATGTTATTATTCAATATGCCTGTGCTGGAGAACTTCCAATTGCCCCTCCAGATCACTCACCACCCTTCTCACCCCACCCTATGCCCTGGGATTGACAAGTGGCAATGGGGCTCCCTTGCCCTCTGGCTTTGTGAATGAGGAGATCTGGTTTATGCTGGTCATCTGTCCCTCCATGCCCCTCCTCACCATTAGGTAAACATTCACTTTATATTTCAAAAGTGTCCTTGTTGATATAGTCCTCCTATCTGTGGACCATCTTTCTCCCTAGAGTTTGTACTCTAAAAACAATTAACATTTATTAATTCCTCACCATACAGCTTCTTTTGAAAAGTGAGGATTCAGAGATCAAAACCCACAAATAGAATGGCCTCTCTGTTCCTTTCCCTGCACTAAGTACCTATACTTTGATCTCCAAACTTGCAATTTTCCTGTTCTTAATTGGTTTAGAAGAAGAGTCTGATGAAATAATCTAGACAGTTGTCAACGACCATAGCTGACTCCAGACTCTGTCCACCTCTCTTTCCTCCTCTATCTGCATCATTTTTAGTAGTTCCTTTTAGGTTCCAGAAGTCAAACATCTGTTGCTGCCTACTTTTGAGGGCTGGCCCTCAGGAGTTCACTAATCCTCCTACTTTTCTGGCTAAGGTATGGAGAATCCCCTTTGCCCTCAGTATAGCAGTGTAGAACCAAACAAAAAAATTTTTTTTTTCTCTAAGAAAGCTTATACTTGCCTTTGAATTCTATGGTATATATCAGTCAAGATCTATAGAATCAGGACTTCCTTCGTGGTGCAGTGGTTAGGTATCTGCCTGCCAATGCAGGGGACATGGGTTCGAGCCCTGGTCTTGGAATATTCCACATGCCACGGAGCAACTAAGCCCGTGTGCCACAACTACTGAGCCTGCGCTCTAGAGCCTGTGAGCCACAACTACTGAGCCCATGTGCCACAACTACTGAGCCCACGTGCCGCAACTACTGAAGCCCACGTGCCTAGAGCCCATGCTCCACAGCAAGAGAAGCCACTGCAATGAGAAGCCTGCGTGCTGCAAGGAAGAGTAGCCCCCGCTTACCACAACTAGAGAAAGCCTGCATGCAACAACGAAGACCCAATGCAGCCAAAAATAAATGAATAAATAAATAATTTTTTTTAAAAGTTAAAAAAAGAAAAAAGATCTATAGAATTAGAATTTCTCATGGTGGAGGTAAGGAATCTTTCTTTGTAAGACAAGTTTCCTAAATTATTCTGGTGCATTCCTTTGCTTCTCTTTACTCACTGCATCAGTTAATAACTGCTGAAAGAAAGGTAGGAAGAAGGAAAAAGAAAAGAAAGGAAGGAAGAAACTTCAGTAGTTTGGGTATTTTATTTACTAGTGCACTACAAAGGTTAAGTGAGTAATATAAAATTTTACTATATTATGATTTTGCAGTTTTCATCCTTTAGATGGGGAATTGTTGGACTGCTAGGCTAATACAGATTCTATAAGAGTTTAGCAATCTACCACCAGGACTGGGAAGCCAGAGAGGGCTTCCTCTGTAGCAAAACGATGCTACAAAAACAGAAGAGCCCAGAATTCTCAATAATTTAATTGCAGTTTTATTTTGACATCTTTGGCTGATCCACCCACTCATTCCTGACCCTTCCACTCCTTGTAGTCTTTCTGGGTTGGGAGTTGGGCAATGGACATGAGGCAAAGATCCTCAGACTTCTGCCCTGAGGTAGATTTGGTTGGCCCTTCTGCTGGAGCTGGTTCATCCTTTGGGTCTCTCTGGAATTTCTGGTATTGGGCTCAAATGACTCAGATCTGCAGTGCTTCTCTGAAGTTGCCCTGGCCTTCTCAGGGCTTGCCCTGGCTCCAGCCCTATGGACCTATCTTCCTTTGTCTCTCTCACAAAACTCTCTTTGACTTTGGGCTTTTACTGGGCCTATAATATATTCCCTAGCCTGTAAAAGCTCTTCCTACATTTAGTCATCTTCTTTATCAAATCCATTTATTGTTTAAATCAATTTATTGAGCTCTGGACTCTTTATTGGTCATAATCTCAGATGTCATCTTTCTCCTGAGTTTGGAATCAGTTCTTCTGGGAGTCAGAAGATGACTCATTTTCCATAAGTGAAAAATTTCAGCCAGCTATTAATTTCTCATTTCTTATTTGGGAGATATTCACATTTTCAGCCCAATGAAGAATCAAATCTTTCTAGTCTCTAGAGTCAAGGTCCTTCCTTAGTTTCTGACCAATTGTTCCCTCATCAATCACTTTCTTGATCTACATATCCTTCTTGCATCAAGGACATAGGCTATCACAACCTATGATTATAACAGAAATACCTTCAATGTACAGTAACATTAATGCGGTAGATAGATTCTTCCGTTCCCCCCTGTATGTGAGAGAGCATGAGAACTGTTTGCTAGCATGCTATGGTTCTTTAGAAAATACAGTTGACAAATGTACATATGTTTTTAAACCTATTTTTATTATTCATTTTGGCATATGCAAAGAACATGCCCGCTCCTGGATAACTCTTTTTTTTTTTTTTTTTAGCATTAGCAACGTTTTTGTTTATTTATTTTCGAGGTTAATAACAATGTAGTTTGTTATTATTTTAATTTTTCTTTTATATTGGAGTATAGCTGATTACCAATGTTGTGTTACTTTCAGATGTACAGCAAAATGATTCAGTTATACATATATATATATTTTTTTTTTTTTAGTAATTTATTTATTTATTTTGGCTGTGTTGGGTCTTCGTTTCTGTGCAAGGGCTTTCTCTCGTTGTGGCAAGCGGGGGCCACTCTTCATCGCGGTGTGCGGGCCTCTGACTATCGCAGCCTCTCGTTGCGGAGCACAGGCTCCAGATGCGCAGGCTCAGTAGTTGTGGCTCACGGGCCTAGTTGCTCCGCAGCATGTGGGATCCTCCCAGACCAGGGCTCGAACCCGTGTCCCCTGCATTAGCAGGCAGATTCTCAACCGCTGCACCACCAGGGAAGCCCCGACATATATATTTATTCTTTTTCAAATTCTTTTCCCATTTAGTTTATTACAGAATATTGAGCAGAATTCCCTGTGCTGTAAAGTAGGTCCTTGTTGGTTATCTGTTTTAAACATAGCAGTGTATACATGGCAATCTCAAACTCCCAATCTATCCCTTTCCCCTCTTTCCCCCTGGTAACCATAAATTTGTTTTCTACGTCTGTGAGTTTGTTTCTGTTTTGTAAATAAGTTCATTTTTTTTTTAGATTCCACATATGAGATAACATATGATATTTGTCCTTCTCTGTCTGACTTACTTTACTTAGTATGATAATCTCCAGGTCCATCCATGTTGCCACAAATGGCATCATTTCATTCTTTTTAATGGCTCAGTAATATTCCATTGTATGTATGTACCACATCTTCTTTATCCATTCATCTGTCAATGGACGTTTAGGTTGCTTCCATGTCTTGGCTATTGTAAACAGTGCTGCAATAAACACTGGGGTACATGTATCCTTTTGAACCATTGTTATCTCTGGATATATGCTCAGGAGTGGGATAGCTAAATCATATGGTAGCTCTATTTTTAGTTTCTTAAGGAACCTCCATAGTGTTCTCAGTAGTGGCTGTACCAATTTACATTCCCACCAACAGTGTAGAAGAACAGTTCCCTTTTCTCCACACCCTCTCCAGCATTTATTGTTTGTAGACTTTTTGATGATGGCCAATCTGACTGGTGTGAAGTGATACCTCATGGTAGTTTCGATTGACATTTCTCTAATAATTAGTGATGTTGAGCATCTTTTCACGTGCCTATTGGCCATCTGTGTCTTTTTTGGAGAAATGTCTATTTAGGTCTTCTGCCCATTTTTTTTTTTACTGTTTTTTTTTGTTTTTTTTTTGATATTGAGCCATACGAACACTTTGTAAGTTTTAGAGATTGACCCCTTGTCAGTCGCATCATTTGCAAATACTTTCTCCCATTCTGTGATTCGTGTTTTCGTTTTGTTTATGGTTCCCTTTGCTGTGCAAAAGCTTTTGAGTTTAATTAGGCCCAATTTGTTTATTTTTGCTTTTATTTCCATTACTCTAGGAGGTGAATTCAAAAAGATATTGCTGGGCTTCCCTGGTGGCGTAGTGGTTGAGAGTCCGCCTGCCGATGCAGGGAACATGGGTTCATGGCCCGGTCTGGGAAGATCCCACATGCCACGGAGCAGCTAGGCCCGTGAACCATGGCTGCGGAGCCTGCGCGTCCGGAGCCTGTGCTCCGCAATGGGAGAGGCCTCAACAGTGAGAGGCCTGCATACCACACACACACACATAAAAAGATATTGCTGTGATTTATGTCAAAGAGTGTTCTGCCTATGTTTTCCTCTAGAGTTTTATAGTAACCAGCCTTACATTTAGGTCTTTGATCCATTTTGAGTTTATTTTCATGTATGGTGTTAAAGAATGTTCTAATTTCTTTTTCTTTTTCTTTTGCATGTAGCTGTGCAGTTTTTCCAGCACCACTTATTGAAGAGACTGTCTTTTCTCCATTGCATAGTCTTGCTGTCTTTGTCATAGATTAATGATCACAGGTGCATGGGTTTATCTCTAGGCTTTCTATCCTGTTCCACTGATCTATATTTCTGTTTTTGTGCTGTTTTTGATGACTGTAGCTTTCTAGTAGAGTCTGAAGTCAGGGAGCCTGATTCCTCCAGCTCTATTTTTCTTTCTCAAAATTGTTTTGGATATTCAGGGTGTTTTTGTGTCTCCATACAAATTTTAAGATTTTTTATTCTAGTTCTGTGAAAAATGCCATTGGTAATTTGAGAGGGATTGCATTGAATTTATAGATTGCCTTGGGTAGTATGATCATTTGACAATATTGATTCTTCCAATCCAAGAACATGGTATACCTTTCCATCTGTTTGTGTCATCTTTGATTTCTTTCATCAGCATCTTATACTTTTCTGCATACAGGTCTTTTGCCTCCTTAGGTATGTTTATTCCTAGGTATTTTATTCTTTTTTGATGCAGTGGTAAATGGGAGTGTTTCCTTAATTTCTCTTTATTATCTTTCATTGTTAATGTATAGAAATGCAACAGATTTCTGTGTATTAATTTTGTATCCTGCAACTTTACCAAATTCATGGATGAGCTCTAGTTTTCTAGTAATGTCTTCAGGATTTTCTATGTCATGTCATCTGCAAGCAGTGATAGTGTTACTTCTTCTTTTCCAATTTGGATTCCCTTTATTTCTTTTTCTTCTCTGATTGCCATGGCTAGGACTTCCAAAACTATGTCAAATAGAAGTGGCGAGAGTGAACATCCTTGTCTTGTCCCTGATCTTAGAGGAAATGCTTTTGGCTTTTCACTGTTGAATATGATGTTAGCTGTGGGTTTATCATATATGGCCTTTATTATGCTGAGTTAGGTTCCCTCTATGCCCACTTTCTGGAGAGTTTTTTTTTTATCATAAATGGGTGTTGAATTTTGTCAAAAGCTTTTTCTGCATCTGTTGAGAGGATCATATAGTTTTTATTCTTCAGTCTGTTGATGTGGTTTACCACACTGATTGATTTGCGGAGATTGCAAAATCCTTGCATCCCTGGGATAAATCCCACTTGATTATGGTGTATGATCCTTTTCATGTATTGTTGGATTCGATTTGCTAGCATTTTGTTGAGGATTTTTGCATCTATGTTCATCAGTAATATTGGCCTATAATTTTCTCTTTTTTTGGTGGTATCTTTGTCTGGTTTTGGTATCAGGGCGATGGTGGCCTCATAGAATGAGTTTGGGAGTGTTCCTTCCTCTGTGATTTTTTGGAATAGTTTCAGAAGGATAGGTGTTAACTCTTCTAAATATTTGTTAGAATTAGCCTGTGAAGCCATCTGGTCCTGGACTTTTTTTTTTTTAAATTAAGCATATTCTATTTTATTTGCCATATTTAGGTCACAATTTCCTTTTATACAATATATGTAGATTTTTCTTTTTTTTTTTGAGCACCATTACAGACTCATGGATTTTCACAGATGCAACTCATTTCAATTAGCCATAATTATCTTGTTTTTTTTTTTGAAATTTCAAATTGAGGTAAGTTAACCAGGACTAACTTTAAGTTGGCTCCATTGTCCTTTCAACATTGCAGTGACTATTGAAAAACATCCTTGCTTTCCTTTATTTTTTAAATTTTATTTATTTATTTATTTTTGGCTGTGTTGGGTCTTCGTTTCTGTGTGTGGGCTTTCTTTAGTTGCGGTGAGCATGGGCCTCTCACTGTCACGGCCTCTCTTGTTGCGGAGCACAAGCTCCAGATGCGCAGGCTCAGTAGTTGTGGCTCAGGGGCCTAGTTGCTCCGCGGCATGTGGGATCTGCCCAGACCAGGGCTCGAACCCGTGTCCCCTGCATTGGCAGGCAGATTCTCAACCACTGCACTACCAGGAAAGCCCTGGTCCTGGACTTTTGTTTGTTGGGAGTTTTTAAATCACAGTTTCAATTTCAGTACTTGTGATCAGTATGTTCATATTTTCTAGTTCTTCCTGGTTCAGACTTGGGATATTGTACCTTTCTCAGAATTTGTCCATTTCTTCTAGGTTTTCCATTTTATTAGCATATAGTTGCTTGTAGTAGTCTCTTATGATCCTTCGTATTTCTGTGGTGTCCACTGTAAATTCTCCTTTTTCATTTCTAATTTTATTGCTTGAGCCCTCTCCTCTTTTGTTTTTCCTTGATGTGTCTGGCTAAAGGTTTATCAATTTTGTTTATCTTTTCAAAGAATCAGCTTTTAGTTTCATGATCTTTTCTATGGTTTTCTTTGTCTCTATTTCATTTATTTCTGCTCTGACCTTTATGATTTCTTTCCTTCTACTAACTTTGGGTTTTGTTTGTTCTTCTTTCTCCAGGTGCTTTAGGTGTAAGGTTAGGTTGTTTATTTGATATTTTTCTTGTTTCCTGAGGTAAGATTGTATTGCTATAAACTTCCCTCTTAGAACTGCTTTTGCTGCTTTCCTTAGGTTTTGGATCATTGTGCTTTCATTTCCATTTGTCTCTAGGTACTTTTTGATTTGCTCTTGGATTTCTTCACTGATCCATTGGTTGTTTAGTAACATATTGTTTAGCTTCCACGTGTTTGTGTTTTTTACAGTTTTTTTCTTGTAATTGATTTCTAATCTCATAGTGTGGTTGGAAAAGACGCTTGATATGATTTCAGTTTTCTTAAATTTACTGAGGCTCACTTTGTGGCCCAGCATGTGATCAATCCTGGAAAATGTTCCATGTGCACTTGAGAAGAATGTGTATTCTGCTGCTTTTGGATGGAATGTGCAGTTGCTATGGCAGAGGGAGCTATAAACAACATCAAACCTAAATACCAGGTTTCCTGAACCAAGATTTGCTTTAATGTCAGATTAACAATATCTGGTAAGCTCCAACATCTCAAATAACTTAACAGCAGGCATAGGTCTGGATTTTAAAGAAATTGACATGATTCATTTAGATGTATTTGTGGGATTGCTTTGAAACAACAGAGCCTTACTGATTGTGATATTTTACATTTTTAATGGAATTCATAGATTTCTCTTGTGTGTCATAGATAATTTTTATAAAACTAAGTAATGATTTTCCAGTAGATAAATTGGCAACAAACAAAAACATATAATTCTCAGAAGAGGAAATAAAAAGTAAAAACATCTAATTAACATATGTTCAGTGTAGTGTTAAATCTCATAGTAATGAAAGAAATGCAAATTTTAAAAACATGCGTTATGGTGATTTACCTCCTAGTTGAAATGAGCAAAGGGAAAAGCCATAGGAATGTAGAATGTGGGCTGAAGAGTAGTGAGGGGGCCCTCCTGCTTACTGAGGAGAGACAGGAGAGGGGTGTGGTCCTTGGGTTCCATCAGGCTGTGAGAACCGGGGGCATTCGCAGGTTTCCCTCTGTGGCAGGAGTAGGTCAAATAGATGTCTGAGGAGGGGGGAAATGGGAAACAAGTCATCAGTCCTCAAGTCACCCAGAAAGTTCTTCAGGACCTAGCAGTCCTAGTAGTCTGACAGCAGTTTTGGGCACTCTCATTGTTCCTACAGAAGCTGGCATCCATCACTCCCTCTCTAGTGCTCTGTCATAGTGGTAACTCAGGACTCTTTCTGAAGCTTGACAAACTGGCTGAATCAAGAAAGGAATTCGTTGCTTCTCTTGACTGGAAGGTCCAAGGGTAGGGCTTGCTCAGGACAGCTGGGACTGACAGCCTCAATGGGGTTATTTTCTCTGTCTGTTTCTCTCTGTCAATTCTACTTTACTTTGAATTGGCTTCACTTTAGAGCAAGCTGTCTCCACATGGTGGGCCCTGCCTTGTAGGTCACTCACCATCTCAAATCCTTATAGAAAAATGGAACTAGAAGCCACCTACACAAGTGTACTCTGAGGGTCCAATGAGATAGAGTATATGTAAATGCTTTCAAACCACAATGTTTCAGAGGAATTTATTTGTTCTTATGGGGTCAGTGGCCTGCTTTGAAGCAGTGTTTCTTTTAACTTGGCATCTATACCTTCTTCCTTGTTTCTGATGTTCAATAAAATGGTATAGATTTTGTTGAGTAGGCCTGGCTTGCAGTTTGGCATGTAGGAAAAAAACCTATCATCCTCTTTATCAAGAATGAGGACATTTTTTTTTTTTTTTTTTTTTTTTTTTCTTTTTTAAGGTGGTGTTTAAAAAAATTAAGTTCTGGGGCCATAGGAGCCTGTGGAGGTGCCTCAGGGACCCACAGTGTGTGTGTGGGGGAGGTGTGGGAATGGGGTTGAGAGACAGCTGGCAGGGACTAAATGGGTGGGTTTGTCAGAACAGCCCTGGTTTGTCTGTTTTCTACATCATGATTCCGGGTAAGATTTTACATCGAGAAGGAGAGTGGTGACATAGTTAAAATGGCAGCAACTTTGGCAGCAAAAGAGAAGAAATGAGCCAAATGCTGACATTAATTGACAAAAGCTAATGAAGACAGAACTGATGCAATTACTTAAAGCAAAACTGAACACCACTTGATCAAAATCTGGAATCCAATCTGAAAAAAAAGAAATTGATTAGTAATAAGCCAAGGTTGTACCCATCACAATGGCGAAAGCCTGAGGTCGACTCCCTCCTCCCACCTTCCATCTGAGACTAAGGACACTGAGAAGCTTTTGAAATGCATAGGCCCAACTGACCCTCTTACACTGTGTGGAGGACAGTATTAATGTTTACCATCCTCTCCCTGCATTTGCAGGAGACCCTGTAGCTAGTTCTGGGCAATGAAATGTGAGTGGAAGGGATGCGTATTATTCAGCGCTGAGGTGGGAAAAGGCTGATGCATGATTCTCTGGGCTTCCTCTTCCTTGTCATGGTGATCAAGAAGGCCAAAAGCTTCAGATGGATGCACCTACAAGATGACGATCCTCTGTCACACTGAGCCCCGATGGGCTGTGCAGGGCAGAGGACCCTGCCTACAGACAATGGCTGTGTACCATGAGTGAGAAATAAAGCTTTGTGTCCTTAAACTACTGATGTCTTAGTTACAGCAGCGTAAGCGAATATCCACTGGGAGGAAATGTGGAGGCTCCAGGAGGGTTTTTCAGGGTGGGAAATTCCTAGAGGCTGCCTGGAAGAGAGCAAAGCTAGAAGTGCCAAGTGAAGTTGGGGGCTAGGTGAGGAGGGAGAGGAAGTAATTAACAGCTAGTTGAGGAAGCTGTGTGAGTCGGTGGAAAAAACATGCACTTTGGAGTCAAACTGACCCACCCAGGGCTCACATTTAGGTTTCACTTCTTATTTTCTCTTCGAGCAAGTTGAGAGCCTCTCTTACTTTTCTCATTTATGAAGCATAATACCTACATTACATGACTGCTGAAAAGATTAAATTATACATACATATACACACAAACGCACATGACTAGCATCTAGCACAGTATCTAACAGTTGGTAAGTAATCCATAAACCAAGATGCCCTTTCTTTCTGTCTGCTTCCCTCTAGTACCATTTCTAAGCTTGGTAACTGCTAAGTTTTGATCTCACAGACTCTACAAGTGGGACTCCTTCAAGTTTAAAGTCCTCACTCCAAGGCCTGCATCCCACAGAACCCTGCTAGAGCTTTGAAACTACAGGGGAATACTGCCAAATCCTGTCTTTAATTGCTTTATTTGTAGTGCCCTTGGACTCTGAAGAGGGACTCTTGGCCATTGTAAGTGAGTCTAAAGTCTGGGTGAGTCTGGCTCCCGTCTGTCTTCCCAGGTATCTGTAAAGGCATTCATTCCCCTCTTCCTGCCTTCTCACTTGTCACTTATAGCAGCCTCCAGCCTGTTTGGTGCCTTCACTTCCTTCCATCCTGACCATCAAGGAATATTTTAAAAGAAACTAAACTTATTAGAAACTGAAGGGAAAGCATCATATCCCAAAACATAAATATGAAAACAAAGAAATGCATGAGTTTACTGGACAGGAAGCTCTCATCTGAACAAATTGGGATCACTCACTGACACCCAGAGGCCTTGGAGGCTATAGCTGTCCACTGACACCCCTGCAAACATGCAGAAATTTCAAACGCAGAAACTACCTGATCCCAAAGTTGGTTTCTTGTTGAATTTTAGTGAAAAAACTTCCCTTGGTTCCACTCTGGTTGGGCTTGGGGACAGGGTGTTAATTTTATGTTACAAAATATCCTTGACTGGAGAGAATATGCAGAACAAAATATTATGTTTTTCAAAAGGAGGCATAAGACTGAGGGGGGAAAAGCTGAGAAATACTGTTCTAGCGACTTGGAACCCCAGGTTCTCAAAGGCAAGGCAGCAGAGAAAGAAGTGAGAGGAGAAAGCCCGACTATAGTGAGGAAAAATCCCAGAGGGGCCGGGGGAGCATTTCGTGAGTATGAATATTTGTGTTTTCTTGGCTTGTTACCTCATTTACCCTGAACTGTTTAAAGATGGGCTTTCTGAGACATTTCATCCAGTCTTAATGTTTTAAGGGGAGCAAAGGTCATTTGATTTGAAAAAGCAGGGAGGGAGAGTTTTTAATGTGGGGAGCAGCAAACCCTTGGTGTCCAAGGGCCCCTTGGTATTGGTGGGGCACTTCCGGGCCTCTGTTTCCCTTTCTTTCTCTTCGGTGTCTCCAGCCGAACCCCTCTACAGGTGAAAGCCCAGACCGTTCAGCATTTTGCAGAAACCAAGAACTGCTCTGGGTTCCTGTTTCATTCTGAGGCGGGCCCGAGGGCTCTCAGCCCATTTGCGGAGGTGAGATGATGGACACCCCTTGCGTCCAAGGGGCTTTGAGCTGGCTCAGGCTGGGATAGAGGGGAGCTCCGGTCCACCGAAGAGTCCTCTAAGAGCCCCGGCCCAGTTCTTAAGCCCCAAACCTCCGCTGCACCAAAGGCTAATCAATGAAAAACCAAACCAAACCAAAACTCCAGAGACACACGCAGGGGAAATGTTCTGCATTCCTAAAGGGGTGCTCCGCCCCGCCTGGGCCCCCAGCAGTGCAACCCTGCGGCTTCCCTTGCTGCCGCACTGTTTTGTGAACTCCTGTTTTGGGAACAGCGATGTCTGCTCGTCCCCACTTCCGGGCTTTCCCTTCCCCAGCTACCGCCTCGGCCTGGGGCGCCCCTGCGCCTGCCGAGGCTCGACCCCGCGTTTCTGCGTGCAGCTCCGGCTCCACTTTCACTTTCGGTCCCGGGGCGGCCAAGGCAGGCAGCAGCGGTGTGGTCCCCGAGCCCCAGGTACAGCACTACCGTCCCCAGTGCGCCCCGCGGGGAGGGGGCTGCGTGGTTGCGGAAGGACGGGGCCCAGGCATCCCCCCTATGCTGGGGAGGCCTGGGGTCCAGGGCGCGGGGAGGAAGAGAACCAGGGGGCTGCGAAGTGGGGCTGGGGGGAGTCGTGGGGCTGGGGATCATGTCCGTGGGGAGGGCGGCGGGGTTGGCGCAGGCCCAGTCCTGCTCGCGTCCTTGTCCCTCTTTTCCACTGGGAGATGGACAAGGGCGCAGGGCTGGTGCGTCCGCTCCATGCGCTCCCCGGGCTGTGCCACTTCCCGGCCGGCAGGCGGGAGCCTCCTTCTGCGCTCCTCCCGGAGGCTGGGTTCCTGCCCGCCGCGTCCACCGGACTGCCGAGTAGGGCCAAGTGAACTGGTGGGTGGATTGTGGGGTTAGGCCGAGGAGGGCGCCTTGCAGATAATAGAGAAACGTACGTGGCTTTGGTTACTTGCAGGCGCGGGGGTGTTCTGGGAATAAGAGTTAAGTGTCCTCAAGATCAGTTCTCTCCCTTCTTCTCCTGTACTTGTTGCTAGTAGTTGTCTGTCCTCCCTTCTCTTTGGCTCAGCCTGGGTTTATCGAGTTAAAACACTACTGTTTGAGCAAATTAAAATTCCCTCTCTGGGTGTCTTACACGCCTGGTGGGCCTGCAAGTTAATTTCATGAGGAAGGAGAAGTGCAGACACTTCCTTACCTTTTTCATGGAGGTTCTTTGTAAGGCCAGGTTCAGAAAGAAATCCTCTGTTTTCTACTGAATCCCCAGAGTATTTGCTCTCAATTCGGGATGTGGTCGACAACTTAAAAAAAAAAAACCCAAAACTTAAAAAAATTGGCCAGGGTTGTCTCTTTTTCCATGGAGTTGGAATTGTACTGATACGTAGCACATTTTCAAGTGGGCCTAAATAGATAAATTCTAATATGTTAAAAAATTGAACTGATTATACATTTTTATTGTTTACCAGCAGTGACAAGCTGTTATCAAGGCTTGTTAATTTCATTGTTCACAGCATTTTGGAAGAAGGTCCATTACCTCTTGGTGATGGATTTCACATTCCATAGTGTCCCAATGAAGGGAAGTATGCGATAGCCCAGGACCAGTTGCCCCTGACTTCCTGTGTAAGTGGGAAAAGTCAGAATCACCAAAGGCAGTAAGGTTCCTAAAGTATCTTGAACTCTTTCTGGCTGTGAAGTAAAGTTAGGTACTCTGTTACTGCTGCACTTTTATCCACAACATTGTGAAAGAAGCTTTAGTAAGATCAGATGCCAAAGGAAGATACTTTTTAAAACTTTAAAGGAGTACAGTCAAGTACAGGAAATTCCTTTAAAACCCTTATCTCTGTGCCCTCAATCTGTGTATATTTAACTGCCTTCTTGATAAATCCCCCTGGATATCTCATAGACAGCACAAATTAAACATATTTAAAAATGAACCCTTCATTCCCTCTTCTCCCTTTTAAATCTCTTCCACTTCTGGCCTTCTCCATTTCAATAAAGGGCACCTGTGACTACCCAGAAGTCCACTGTAGAAACCTGGCAGCCATCCTGATACATCCTGTCCTTTCCCTCACTCCCTACTTCTAATCCATCCTAAATATAGATGTTGAATTCATCCATCTCTCTGTCTCCACCCCGCCCCCCCCCAATTCTTTCTGTAGACACCATCCGAGTATGAACCACTCTCGTATTTTGTCTACACTACTTTCTAAGTGGTCTCTTGGCCTTCACTCTTACTTCTTTCCAGTCTTTCATTCTCCACACAGCAACAAGGGTGATTTTCTTTAGGTGTGAACTGGATCCTAGCTAGATCTCCTAGCTCAAATCCCTGTGGTTTCTCATTGCCCTTAGGATAGGATCCAAAATCCTTAAGATGCCTAGAAGGTGTGTAGTGGTCTGGCCCCTGCCCACCTCTCCAGGCGCATCTTTCTGCCACATGCTGGGCTTCAGCTTCACTGACTTCATAAATAACTAGCACTCTCTACTGCCCCTGAGCTTGCAAGTATGTGTGCTGTTCCCTCTGTTTGCAAAACTCTCTCTCCCTCTTTCCTCAGCTGATGTGAATTTGTCCTTTAAATCTCAGCTAAACATCTCAGAGAGCCCCCAGTGTACATCAGTCTGCCCTGTTACTCTCTTTCAGTATGTGTGTTGCTTTTTTCTTCATAGCTAATCATGGTTGGTAACTATCTATGTTTGTATTTGTGTAAACTTGTTAAAAGTCACCCCACCCCCACTATATGCTCTTTGAGGTCAGGGACCTGTGCTGTCTTGCACTGCCCCGCAAAACCCTCGCACATAATACACCCTCAATACGTATCTGCGGAATGAGTAATTGAACATATTTTAACTTAATTTTCACAACAATCCTGTGAGAGAGGTGTTATGTCGTTTTACACACGAAGAAAATGGAACCAGGGTTCAACAACCTGCCCAAGGTCATAATAGGTGTCAGAGCAAGAACTCAAAGCCAGATTTTCTTTTCTGACTGTAAACCTAATATATATATTGTTGATATAGCAATAATTATATACGTATGTATGAATTCCAACATTTATGCTGTCTATATCACGTGTTCCACTTTGGTTTCCTGGCCCTGCATCTTCTCTGAGACACAGCCATTATCTCTTTGGTTTCCTCCTCTCTTGGACCCAACACTGCAAGGCCTTTGCTATGAGGTGCCACCGCCAACCCCTTCAGCAGCCTGTGGGCCTTGCTGTCAGCTCAGAACCAGTTGGAATTTTTAGATCTCTTCTTGGGCTGTTGGAGAACGCTTGAGGACTCCCAGAGCCCTTGCATGCCTGAACCTGCCACCTTCCCTGTGCTCTCTGCCATCTTGGGGCGCAGGCCACACCCACTAAGCTGCTGTCATCAGAAGTTCCAAATGCAAGCATCACGCAAGTTCTTTTTACCTCTGGCCCCTCAACTTCAAGGGAGATCCATCATTCTGCCCTGGGATTCTGCCTGAGGAGGTAGGGGCAGGAACTCTACTATTTTGGTGTTTAACTTTTATTCTTCTCTTCCAAATCACTCCAATCCTCCATGGCTGGAAGCATCCTTTAGTTGGTTCCTAGACAACAACAACAACAAAACCGAAGAAACACAAAAACAGAAACCCCTGTTCTTCCTGTTCACATTTCTCTTCTGTCTCAATTTGGGTGGTGCCTTTTGAGCTGGGATTATGGTGTCTCTATTGTTGACTGTCTCTACGGTGCTTGCATCCCTTCTGTTTATTTAGCCTGCAGATCTACTCCGTGGGGAAGCGAGAGGTCAGTACTTGTAGCTGTGTGCTTCGGAAGGGAGCAGAATGGAGAGTGAAGGGTGGGGATAGCACATCAGTCATTCCCCTGAAGTAGTATTCCCCACATACAGATCAAGGGATAAGACCATGGCTTGGCAAGGATTATCTAGGAGGTTCCTCAATCTGGCTGTTCAATAGAATTTCGGGGAAGTTTAAAAACAATTATGATGCCCTGACCTAGGGATCCAGGCATCAGTCATTATTTTTTGTTTTGTTTTGTTTTGTTTTGTTTTTGCAGTACGCGGGCCTCTCACTGTTGTGGCCTCTCCCATTGTGGAGCACAGGCTCTGGACGCGCAGGCTCAGCGGCCACAGCTCACGGGCCCAGCCGTTCCGCGGCATGTGGGATCCTCCCGGACTGGGGCACGAACCCGTGTCCCCCGCATTGGTAGGCGGACTCTCAACCACTGCGCCACCAGGGAAGCCCCAGTCATTATTTTAAGAGCTTCCTAATGACATTAATATGCAGCCAAAGTTGAGAACCACTAACATAGAGGAAGAATCCAGTGTACCACCATCATTTCAATAACCTGAGCTCACCTGACAGAAGCCACTCCTGACCAACTGCTATTAGAGAGGCAGCTTTGTCTAAGAGAGAGAAAAATGTATGCTTGGTTCTCTGGGCATGGATTGCCAACTCCCTTAAAATTCGCATTTCTTTTATGTCGCATGGCCTTAATGAAGTGCAAAATATGGTCTGCATCATGCCTCCTTGTGTGCTTTGAGTGTAACCTTAGAGTCACCCCCCCTCCTTGCCTTGTGAATAATTATTCTCCAGCAAGTTCTCCTGGGGTTTGCTTCTGTCCACATGGATTGCCCGAACAGCCCTATCCTTTCTCCTTTTGTGCTGTAGCTACTGCTCTGGTTTGCTCCACCTGCAGTGCCTCTGATGCCCTCCCTTCACTTCCAAATCTGACCCGTCCTTCCAGACCACTCCCAATGCTGCTCTTGCATAAAGGCATCTCAGCATCACTCTGCAACCAAAGTCACCCTCTCCCTTTGGAAATACCATTCCATTCTCCCTCAGCGCTCTTTTCTTCTTCTTCCTTTTTTTTTTTTTTTTTTTCATTTTTTTGGCCACACTATGCTGCATGTGGGATCTTAGTTCCCTGACCAGGGATCAAACCCATGCTCCCTGCAGTGGAAACGTGGAGTCTTAACCACTGGACTGCCAGGGAAGTCCCTATTATTATTTTTAAAGCACTCCACACTTTGTTGTGTTTTACTCTTTGTGTATATATGTTTTCTGCCCTTCCAGGTTTTGAAGTCCTTGATTATGGGATTTGTGTCTTCTTATATCCCACACGGTACTCAGCACACAGTGTAAGAGAGAAACCAGGGGATTGTCACAAACTATCATGAAAAGTCACTCTAAAGTCTTCCCTGGCTAAATAGATACTAAATCAGCTTTTGGCAGGACAGTTTGACAAAGATACCAGTGTTATGAAGGCTTACTGTTACAAATACTTGCCTTTCCCCCCCACACTTAGTCCTGAGCATGTATGTTTCCTTCCTATACTTCCTGTGTTTTAAGAACTCTCTGAGTTGTAAGCTTAGTGGGAAGCAAGGCCTGTCTCCCGTTGAGGAAGCGGTAAGCCCAGATTCTTGCTCTCTCCACCTCCCAGCCTGGTAGTGTGGACACCTCGCTTCTGCTGAAACAACAGAACGTTGCAGGGGCAGTGGAGACCTCACTCTACTGGTGGCCGCAGGGGTGTCTGAATCTAATCTCTAGGCAGTAGGGTGGCTTCTTCTAAGGTCCAGTGTGGGTAGGGGGTGGTCACCTGATCAGGTGTTTCTCTGATGTGGTTCTGGCCGCCCATTTTTGCCTGTTTTATGAGCCTGGTTTCCCAAATGACCTGGCAACCCCGTGACCCATTTAGTGAGCTACTCAGGGTCCTCAGCCAGAGCTTGTTCTTACTTTCAACAGAGAACGCTGACTGATAAGAGTTAATTTAAACTTTGAAAGCCAAATGATGCTTTACAGTAGGTGTTAATGATTGTTGCTGACCATAAACTTCTTTCTTCTTATGAATCATTAGCACAGGGAAGGTAATTTTACTTTCAGGAAAAGACCTAGTACTTTTGAAAGTTTGTATCTGTATCTGTTCATTCTGGATGGATACATTCTGAAATTATGCTGTCTTGATAATATTTTAGTGACTCTTTTTTTTTTTCTTTTACACATTTGTGCCACTAGGCAGTTCAAGCAAGATGATACCTCTGTCCGTCAAACGGCCCCTTGTGACCATGTCCCTTCTGCCTTCATCACTGTTGATGCTCTTAACTGTGGCAACTCCATCCTGGTGTCAGAGCAGTGAAACAACATCTCCAAAGGCTAGTAACAGGACACCATTTCCTTGGAATAAAATGCGACTTCCTGAGCACATCATCCCACTTCATTACGATCTCATGATTCATGCCAACCTCACCACTCTGACTTTCGGGGGAACCACGGAAATAGAAATCACAGCCAGCAAGCCCACCAGTACCATCATCCTGCATAGTCACCACCTGCAAATATCTAAGGCCGCCCTGAGGAAGGGAGCTGGTGAGAAGCAGTCTGAAGAGCCGCTGAGAGTCCTGGAATACCCGCCTCAGGAGCAAATCGCACTCCTGGCTCCTGAGCCCCTGGTGGTCGGGCTCCTGTACACCATTGTCATTGACTATGCTGGCAATCTTTCTGAGAGTTTCTATGGATTTTATAAAAGCACCTACAGAACCAAGGAAGGGGAAGTGAGGTATTTTTTTGTCTCTCTCTCGCTCTTTTTTTTTAAAAGTTCAAATGCTACCCACACGAAATTTATTACTTCAGGTGGATTGTCTTTTAAAATTCCCTTGATTGTTGAATTCTTTCTTTGGTTTTGTTTTGCATCTCTTTGTAGATTTAAAAATGGCTCATAGTTTTTTCCCTGTTTTGGGGGATCTCCTTTTTCATTCTGTTTTAACCAGTTTTCTTTCCTCCAGCTCTATCAGAGGGAATACCTATTTGTTTATTTAATTAGATTTCTGGCATATAAAAAATATTTTAAATTCTCTTGGCCTATGTACTAGTTTCCAAGGGTTGCTTTAACAAAGTACATAAACTGGGTGGCATAAAACAATAGAAATTTTTTCTCTCACAGTTCTGGAGGCTGGAAGTCCAAAATCAAGGTGTCAGGAGGCCTATGCTCTAAGTCTCTGAGCCCCTCTTTGCCTCTTGCTAGCTTGTGGTGCCATCAGTCTTTGACATTCCTTGGCTTTGCAACTACATCAGTCCAGTCTCTGCCTGCCTGTCACATGGCCATTCTCCAAATTTCCCTCTTCTTATAAGGGCACCAATTCTGTTGGATTAGGGCCCAACCTGATGGCCTCATCTGAACTTGATTACATCTGTAAAGACCCTATTTCTATATAAAGTTACACAGATATTAGGTAATAAGACTTCAATGTATCTTTTTAGGGGACACAGTTCAACCCATACAGCCAATTAGAGGAAATATTAATATTTTTGTCTCAGTTAAAACTTTTTTAGTGATCCTCTCCTGCCTTGCTTTAGTTGTGTTTTTTTTTGTTTTGTTTTTTTTGTGGTATGCGGGCCTCTCACTGCTGTGGCCTCTCCCGTTGCGGAGCAAGGCTCCGGACACGCAGGTCCAGTGGCCATGGCCCACGGGCCCAGCCTCTCCGCGGCACGTGGGATCCTCCCGGACCGGGGCACAAACCCGCGTCCCCTGCATCGGCAGGCGGACTCCCAACCACTGCACCACCAGGGAAGCCCTAGTTCTGTTTTTAATAAGATATTTTGGGAGATTTTATACTAAATTTTAAAATCAAATTTCATTTGTTAGTAGATTATACTAACTTTCGGATTTCATATTATTTTTTTGAGGTAAAAAAAGTCAGATACTACCAAAAAGAATTTTTTAAAAGTAAAATGTACCCTCATTATAGCCTCTAGAGATAACTACTGCTTCTATTTCAGGGGAATATCCTTTAGACTTTTTTCTGGATATGCATACACATTATTTTATGTAAATGGAGCCATGTTATATTTTCTGTTTCACGAGGGAGTTTTTTAATATGATGAGGAGATGTATTTTACATGGATGACTATCCCTATACGTCATTTTAATGACTTTATTAAAATGTATGTTTGTGTGTTGGTTTATTTAACTAATCCCCGATGGATGGAAATTAGGTTGTTTCCAACTTTTTGGCATCAGCAATAATTTGACAAGCATTTCTTCAGACTAAATGCCTAGAGGTAAAATTGCTAAGTCAAAGGGTCAATAAACTTTTGATATCCCTTGCCATATTCCTCACTAATACTGTATATTGGCAATCCTTTTAAAGCCAAAACGCCAATGGACTTTTCCCTTTAATTTATTACATCGATCATTAAGGAAACTGTGCAGCTTCGGATGTGTTTATCGAATATTTGTAGGTTCTTCTTTTGTGAGTTGCTGATTTATGGCCTCTGCCTGCTATTCTACTTGGTTGCTGGGTATAATTCTTACATATTTTTAAGAGCTCATTATCTGTTCAGGTTATTAACCTTTTGTCAAATACCTTTCAATCAATTTTCCCTGTTTTCTTTTGCTTGTCTTTTAGTTTATGATAGCTTTTGTCATATAAAAAAAATTTTAATAGTGAGATTCATGAAGATTATGATAACTTTAGGAATTAAAAAATGATCACACACCTAACTGACAGTCCCTGGTGCTTCATGGTGTATTTTTATTTCCCTTGTCGTAATTTTAGGATACTTGCATCAACACAGTTTGAACCGACTGCGGCCAGAATGGCCTTTCCCTGCTTTGATGAACCTGCTTTCAAAGCGAGTTTTTCAATCAAGATCAGAAGGGAACCTAGACACCTCGCCATCTCCAACATGCCACTGGTGAGTCTAAACTCCTGTGTGTTGTCTACTCACAAGAAAAGTCCATTGATTCACTGTGATTTGTATTACCTCACTGACAGTTAACATTCAGGTTGCCTGTTCTGTTTGTTTTATTGCCTACAGATAGCTAACTTTTCTATTTCATTTCCAACCTATGCTTTTGGTTCAAGTAACAATTTATTTATAGTCAAAGAAAAGAATTGTCCCTAAAAACATGCAAAATTTAGGTAAGAGTGACATTGCAGGTGCGGTGTTGATGGGAGGGAAACTTTATAGACAATTCAGGTCAGGTTAACTGAGAGTGCCCTTCACAAAGCACTTTCACTTTTATTTTCTTATATGCTCTTTTAAAAGGATTTTAAAGGGAATGCTTTGTTGAATAAGGCCATGTTTCTATGATATAGTTATTTTTTATAATTTCTGTATACTATATTACTAATAATATTAGCTATGCAATTTGTAACTATGGCACAAAGTTGGTCAGATGGAAAAAGAAAAAACAGTAATATTTTAAGATTATTATGGTAGTAAAGGTAAGTAATGATAGCTAGCTCAGTTCCCAGTTTCAAAGCAGATGTGGACAGTTTTCCCTCTGATTCTTATTTCTTTATTTATTTTTATGTTTTTTTCTTTTCCATTATGGTTTATTACAGGATATTGAATATAGTTTCCTGTGCTATACACTAGGACCTTGCTGTTTATCTCTTCTATATATAATAGTTTGCATCTGCTAGTCCAAAACCCCTCTGATTTTTAAAAGTAGTGAGGAGAAGATGACCTCACCAAATGAATAAAATTACTTAGTAAGTGCCGTTATCCTATGATTCTGGTAGCACTGGGGAAACATAAGCTGAGCTGTCATTCTACACCCGATGCATACCAACTCCAGAAGCACACACACCCTTTGTTCAGAGAAGCTCACTGTGGATGAGACTCAGGGTGGAATAGGCTTTGCCCAGAGTCCAGAAGGGTATCACGCCTCATCCCTGTGCTGACTCGGGAGGCATTAGCTTCACATGAAGGGACTCACAGAGCCACAAGCCAACCTCTAATACAGTATTTCTCAACCTTTAGAACTCTGTATTGCTCGCTGAATCCCTTAAGGATCCCTTAAAAGGGAGTCTGCCATTCCCTCCTAGAAGGCTGTATAAAAAGTAGACTTTTGTGAATCCTTACCAGCCAATAACTTTTGTCTCTCTCCCCACCGCATTTGTGTATAGAAAGATAAGAAACAGTTATGCCATTTTCCTAATATAAATTTGAGATAGAGAAAATCCTTTTTCAAATTATAGTTCCCTCCCCAAATATTATGGTATTGCTCCCTGGGATGGGAGTGAGTTCTCTAATTAGAGAATTACAGCTTAAGGAGAAAAAAGGAACAGGGGTGGTTTGGAAATGAGGGACAGACTGACCCGCTAAACAAGATTGGTGGAGATTTTGTAGGCTTGCAGGGGAAGGCAAGAGCCCCAAGGCTCCCCAAAGACGCTGGAGTCTAAATCCATGGACGTCCGGGACCCACTTGTTGAGGATCAGAAAATCTAATGTAATCTTGCTCTTGAACAAGAAAGCTCTTCCCTTGGCAGAAATTTAACAGGGTGGCCTGAACTCAAGACGCAGACTTGGGGTTGAGGGGAAGGACAGTGGGGTCTCAAAGGATCTTTTTGGAGGCTAGAAAAGCGGATACACCTTTGGAACACTGAAGTGTTTGGGGCAGGGGTTAATCACATCTAAATTTCTATTCTTGACATTGTGCTAATAATTAAAACAATGTCAAGAATAGAAATTATTGTTAGGGGTAGGTTGAAGGCATTTTATAAAGAAAGGTCATTTCGGGTCCTTCAAGAGTAAACCTAGGTTGACTATTAGAGTTAGGGTTTGAATGATCAAAGGGTGACCAGCAGGCACCATAGCTTGTGGCTGGTGGGTACTAAAAAGAAGGATGAGGTGGGGCTTCCATGTTGGTGCAGTGGTTAAGAATCCGCCTGCTAGTGCAGGGGACACAGGTTCAAGCCCTGGTCTGGGAAGATCCCACATGCTGTGGAGCAACTAAGCCTGTGCACCACAACTACTGAGGCTGTGCTCTAGAGCCCATGAGCCACAACTGCTGAAGCCCGCATGCCACAGCTACTGAAGCCTGCACACCTAGAGCCTGTGCTGTGCAACAAGAGAAGCCACCGCAATGAGAAGCCCGCACACTGCAAGGAAGAGTAGCCCTGCTCGGCGCAACTAGAGAAAGTCCGTGCACAGCAACAAAGACCCAATGCAGCCACAAATAAATAAATAAATAAATTTTTTAAAAAAAGAAGAAGAAGAAGGATAAGGGGGCAGAGAAATGGAGGTAGAAATAAGATTACAGGAAAAATGCATGTGTTAGCATGGAATTTCTCAGATTAGTTCTGGATGGTCTTCTCTCCAGGGTCCTGCCCAGTGCTTTCTGTTGGCTGAGGCATTAGACTTTCTTCTCTGGAAGCCGACATCTTAGACTGTACCTTTATCACTTTGGTGCAGTGGTTAAGAATCCGCCTGCTAGTGCAGGGGACACAGGTTCAAGCCCTGGTCTGGGAAGATCCCACATGCTGTGGAGCAACTAAGCCTGTGCACCACAACTACTGAGGCTGTGCTCTAGAGCCCATGAGCCACAACTGCTGAAGCCCGCATGCCACAGCTACTGAAGCCTGCACACCTAGAGCCTGTGCTGTGCAACAAGAGAAGCCACCGCAATGAGAAGCCCGCACACTGCAAGGAAGAGTAGCCCCTGCTCGGCGCAACTAGAGAAAGTCCGTGCACAGCAACAAAGACCCAATGCAGCCACAAATAAATAAATAAATAAATTTTTTAAAAAAAGAAGAAGAAGAAGGATAAGGGGGCAGAGAAATGGAGGTAGAAATAAGATTACAGGAAAAATGCATGTGTTAGCATGGAATTTCTCAGATTAGTTCTGGATGGTCTTCTCTCCAGGGTCCTGCCCAGTGCTTTCTGTTGGCTGAGGCATTAGACTTTCTTCTCTGGAAGCCGACATCTTAGACTGTACCTTTATCACCCCAACCCTACTCTGCAAGGCTGCTCCCTGATTGCATTGAAAAACTGATTCCAGTGAAGCAAATCAGAGTTTGGAGGAGGCTTTGCAGGGTCAGGCCCAGGCATGGGTTACTTTCAACTGTTTAGCAAAGTAGAAGCTCTTTTTAGGTTGTCCTCGGTGACCCCTATTAGACACTGCATTCCCAGATCATTCTCATACCTTGTATTTAAGTGAGCTACATCTTGGCAAAGCCAGCAATCTCAGTTTTGCTTTGTCTCACCCATGTTATCAATCCTCATGTGCCAAATATGAGTGAGTTTGTGATCATCTGGATTATTTAAAAGAAATTAAGTGGTGATGGTTGTATAACTGTGAATATAATAAAAACCACTGAATTGTATACTTTAAAATGGTGAACTTCATGGTGTGTGAATTATATCTCGATAAAGAAAGAAATGGAGTAGAATGGTTTGGCCTTAATGTCTAAATTATAATCAGATATCGAAAAGAGATATATATATATATATATTTTTGCGGTACGCGGGCCTCTCACTGCTGTGGCCTCTCCCATTGCGGAGCACAGGCTCCGGATGCGCAGGCCCAGTGGCCATGGCTCACGGGCCCAGCCGCTCCGCGGCATGTGGGATCTTCCTGGACCGGGGCACGAACCCGCGTCCCCTGCGTCGGCAGGTGGACTCTCAACCACTGCGCCACCAGGGAAGCCCCGGAAAGAGATATTTTAAAATAATTATACAAATGTCATGTCATATACTTTCAGTATGTCTGAGAGTTAGGAAATTTCTCTTTATCAAATGTTTTCAATGTCTTGGGTAATTGTATTTGATGATTTCAGTTATTCTGATTTTAGGTTAAATCTGTGACTGTTGCTGAAGGACTCGTAGAAGACCATTTTGATGTGACCGTGAAGATGAGCACCTACCTGGTGGCCTTCATTGTTTCAGATTTTAAGTCTGTCAGCAAGATGACCAAAAGTGGCATCAAGGTGAACCTGCGATTGTCACATAGGATGACCAGCTTGTCCTGGCCTGCCTGGGACTGTCTTGGTTTTAAAACTGGAAGTCCTGCATCCTAGGAATCCCCTCAGTCTTGGGCAAACCAGTTGGTTGGTCATCCCGTTGTCTCAGATACTCATATTTACAGTGGGGTTCTAATAGCAAAAACATGCGGCGAGGCCTGGGCTGGCCTGGGTCATGGTCCTGGCTCCACCACTAACTGACTTTCTGCTCCCTTTTGCCCTGCTCCCCTTGGAAGTTAGCTTATACTTCTTTAAAATGTGTAAGTTGGACTAGATCCTGCAATGGTTTCTAAGGTTCTCCTGTGTATAACTTCATGCAGTTTGGAAGTGAATGTCATGGACTACCTGAGCGGGAGTTTCTAACCATGGGAAGGAAGTGAGATAGAGCGGTCTGCTTGGAGTATTAAATGGCTCTGGGGAGAGCATTTGGGCCAGGGAGTACTGGAGTACTAGAGAAAAAGATCTTGTTTCAAAGAGCACTTGCTACTCGGGTGGGTACCATTGTGTAGTGAACAACCTGCTCAACTGTGCGCTGTGGCTCTGAATGCAAATAAGATTTTTGGAGAGGAGGGACGGGATACTTTATTTGAAGTTACCTCATTTATTTAAATAGGGGTACATTTCCTATCAGGTTTCCCACCTTGGGCAGGCTTGGGACTTTGTCTCCTATCCCCTGAGTTCTTTAATGCCATGAAAACCCAAACTCAAGTCCATCTGTACTAGGCCAGTGTCCTCAGGGCAAAAGCTGGCTGCAGTGCTCTGCTGACTTCTCAGGGTTCTACTGTCCCTTCATTTTCGGCAACTAAGTTGGCTTTACTTTTTCACTATCTCATGTAAACATTTAAAAAGACATGTTTGCATTTGTTATCCAGCGTTTGTTGTAGTTTTCAGAAGGGGGGGTGTTGATCAGGAACAGTCAGCGTTAATATAAGAAATAGAACTTCCAACTGTCTTTCTTAATATTGGCAACCATATCCCACAATATGAAGCTGTTAATGTCAGTCTTCTAGAGAAGCCACTGTGGCATTTGGATAACTTTCGTGTACCTTTCTCTTCAGGTTTCCGTGTATGCTGTTCCAGACAAGATAAATCAGGCAGGTTATGCACTGGATGCTGCGGTGACTCTTCTAGAATTCTATGAGGATTATTTCAGCATTCCATATCCCTTATCCAAACAAGGTATAGATTTGGCACAGGTGTTACAAAGTGTGGCATTTACTGAGGCCAGCAGTAGATTATATCCTCCTAATTGGCATCTCCCCCCTCAGCTCGGCAGGCCCTCAAGTCATTAAAACCTGGCAGGTTCCTGAGGCACATGTCATGGAGATAATTTTGCCTTCTGACTTTAAATTAATTTTTAAAAAATAAATTTATTTATTTATTTTTGGCTGTGTTGGGTCTTCGTTGCTATGCGCAGGCTTTCTCTAGTTGCAGTGAGCGGGGGCTACTCCTCATTATGGTGCACAGGCTTCTCATTGCGGTGGCTTCTTGTTGCGGAGCATGGGCTCTAGGTGTGCGGGCTTCAGTAGTTGTGGCTCACGGGCTTCAGTAGCTGTGGCTTGCGGGCTCTAGAGTGCAGGCTCAGTAGTTGTGGTGCATGGGCTTAGTTGCTCCACGGCACGTGGGATCTTCCCAGACCAGGGCTTGAACCCGTGTCCCCTGCATTGGCAGGTGGATTCTTAACCACTGCGCCACCAGGGAAGTCCTTGCCTTCTGACTTTAAGGACAAGCACAACTATATTATTGGGCAGATAGCAAAGGACAGAGGCTGTATTTTTTTCATGATTGGCACACATTTGGTAGGAACATAGAGTACTCAATGAATTTTTCGAATGAATTCATTGATAGAGCATGAGAAAATCTGCATTTTCTTTCTTACATGAGCCCTTAAAACTACTGTGTGTTTGAGTTTTTAGGTGTATGGGAGTCTTGGGCATCCAAGGTCGAGTGGATTATTGAGACAATTGTTAAAATTGTCTAGTCCCCAAGCACCTTGTCAGAGAATTAGAAATGGAGTCAGGAGGTCTGAAACCCAAGCCTGACTTTGTCTTGCAGCAGCAAAGTAACTCTGTATGAGTCACTGAGTCCTATTTCTTTATTGTGAAAGGCTCTTCAGTCTAGAATAATCCATGATTCTGCGTGAGCCACGTAGCTTTTCTTTGATCCCTACACCCATCCACTCTGAAAGTTAGTGTGTTTGGGCAATATGTAGCTTGAGATTGGTAAGATGTTTTTGTTTCCTTCCCAAGATCTTGCTGCTATTCCTGACTTTCAGTCTGGTGCTATGGAAAACTGGGGACTGACAACATACAGGGAATCTTCTCTACTGTTTGATGCTGAAAAATCTTCTGCATCAAGTAAGCTTGGCATCACGATGACTGTGTCCCATGAACTCGCCCACCAGGTATATAAGCTCAATCACACTTTCAAAAAAATGTTAACTATATCTATATTGCTTTTCTGGGACATAAGCTATTCATACTGTTGTATGAATTCTACCAATTCATTTTTACTATGTCTTTTTTCCCAGAAGAAGAAATGGTTTCTTTAAAGCATTAGGTACCATGTTTTATAATACACATTGTGAAGTTTTTCTTTTTACTTTGAAAAAAATATTAGCTTTATAAATATGTTAACCTTCATATACTGACCTTACACATATAAAATATATTTCCTTCTGAATGTCTGACGTTTATGGCCACGTAGATAATCTAGTTTCCATAGGAATCTGTGAATAACCTGAGTAATGTTTTCCTTTCAGTGGTTTGGGAACCTCGTCACTATGGAATGGTGGAATGATCTTTGGCTAAATGAGGGATTTGCCAAGTTTATGGAGTTCGTGTCTGTCAGTGTGACTCATCCAGAACTGAAAGTTGTAAGTTGTATTTACTTACTTTTTTTTTACATTTTAGATCAATCTGTTGTGTTGTTTAACGTTGCTGGAAAATACTTACTGATGTTAGATTATGGAATTCATAGAAAGATTGATAACTTCCCTGGGAGTTTAAATATGAATCAGGTTTCCAAAATGCTAGTGAACTTTAAAGACACATCGCAAAGGTTTGTTTCCAAACTCAATTGCTTATTTCCAAATCTATGATTGTTATGAAGTTAGTATTAAATTTTGTCCTTCCTTAATATCAAAGAAATAGAAATAATGACAACCTGTCTGTTCCATATCACTTCCCCAACCTTCGGGTTGCTCACTGAAGAAGTATTAGGTACAGATTGCTGCTATTTCAATAGGGTCCTGCTTGCCAAATGAAATGAGTTATATTTAAGGTAATTGTACATTTGATTGTATAAGAACCTAGACTCATGGGTCACAAACTTAATGCTTTGGAGCCTCTACGTGTTGACTTTAAAAATCATGTGTTTAACTTGCGAAAATCAAATGCGGTAAAATTAAAAAGAAACTTTATGTAAAAACAATCCTTTATCATATAATAATTTTCATTTGTACATATTCGTATCCCATTTCCATCTTCCAATACACATAACTTATATGTAGTTATAATTATAATGTACATATAATTATTACACTACAGTGTATCATAAATATTTTCCTGTTTCCACATAGTCTTTAATAATAAAAATGATTACGTATGGATATTATTCTATTGGGTAATATGCCCTAATCAGGTTATAGTTGGGATTTGTTTTTTATTACTTTTTCTTTCACTACATGGTTTTAAAGCTAAATTTCTTTGCTTTAAAATAGTATAGATGATGATTGGAGATACTTAAATTACTATACATTTTAGTTTCTGATTTTGGCACTGTTGGGCTATAGGCATAATGTTTTTCTTTTTAATAGGAAATTTTCTTTATTCTAAGGTGATAAGTATTTAAACAAAAATTTCAGTGTTGATCTAAGATCACTGTTTCTTGGCTGTTCTTTAGAAGATAGTAATTCTATTTAATTTTGTAAATTCTATAAATATGGAAAAGGTTAGATTAGAAATTTAGAGTGTAAACCTATTATCCCAGGTCAGACCATCCTCATTTCGTATTTTTTTCAAGTAAATGTAAATCATTGGTGATGCTGTCTTTTTTTCTGTCTCAATAGGAAGATTATTTCTTTGATAAGTGTTTTAATGCTATGGAGGTAGATGCCTTAAACTCCTCACACCCTGTGTCCACACCTGTGGAGAATCCTGCTCAGATTCGGGAGATATTTGATGAAGTTTCTTATGAAAAGGTAAAAATGGATTATAAGGGTACAGTTTGGACCCTACACTTAAAAATGTGGGGTGGAGAGGTTATAGATAGTGTTTTGGGGTGACTTTCCCTTCATAAGGACTAGCCCAGATTGAATTCCTTCTCTTCTTACCCTTGCTGCCCAGAGTGAACTCTTTGAGGCCTAACTTGAAGTTTAGCTTAAAATCCTAAAGATTATATTGTGGTCAGTTTGTTTACTGTCTTAAATTGAATATTCGTGGCCTACAGAAGCTTTTTATTTATCCTTCAATATATAGGTCTTGATCGAGCATCAACTTTGTACCAGGCAAAAGCCCCTGCCCTTGTATAGCTTTTGGTGCCTTCAGAAACAGTTGTCCTGCACAATGTGTTTAATAAAAGAATTGGAAATTGTTGCCAACATATAATAATTGGGAGATTTTAAATAAAAATCCAGATTTCTGGCTTCGATTGGAGGGAAAAAGGATTCTGGTCATACCAGGCCTATATTTCCCTTAGAAGCATAGACTGGAGCTAAGTCATGGCTCCTTTATGAGACCAGAGTTCTGCTTTTCCACTTTCCCTTCCATTCCCAACCGTTTCTGTTATCCTCACCACGGCAGAGAATGTGTCATTTATCATTATGCTTGGCAGAGAATGTGTCATTTATCATTATGCTTGGCTGTTTTATGTGTAGCAAATGGAAAAGTATATCTTGTTTGCATGTTTCCATCAATAGTGCAGAGGAGATAAAAGCAGACATAAAACAGACATATACACACACACATAGATCAATGGAACAGAATAGAGCCCAGAAATCAACCCATGCATATATGGTTAATTTATGACAAAGGACCTGAGAATATACAATGGGGAATGGAGAGTCTCTTAAAAAAATGAACATTTAGTTCTCCCAACACCACATGTAAAAGAATGAAACTGTACTACTATCTTACACCATTCACGAAAACTAACTTGAAATGGATTAAAGACTTAAATGTTAAGACTGTAAACCATAATACTCATAAAAACTGAGAGAAAAAGCTTCTTGACATGGGTCTTAGCAGTGGTTTTTATGGCATATGACACCAAAAGTATAAGAGCGTAAGCAACGAAAGCAAAAACCAAGCGGGACTACATCAAATTAAAAGCTGTCTGCACAAAAAAACAACAAAATGAAAAGGCAGCCTACTGAATGGGAGAAAATACTTGCAAACCATATGTCTGACAAGGGGTAATATCCAAAATATATAAAGAACTCATACAACTCAATGACTAAAGAAAACAATCTGATTTTAAAAGGAGCAGAGGAACTGAATAGAAACTTTTCCAAAGACAAACAGATGGCCAATAGGTACATGATAAGGTGCTCAACATCACTAATCATTGGGGAAATGGAAATCAAAACACTTAAACCATAATACTCATAAAAACTGAGAGAAAAAGCTTCTTGACATGGGTCTTAGCAGTGGTTTTTATGGCATATGACACCAAAAGTATAAGAGCGTAAGCAACGAAAGCAAAAACCAAGCGGGACTACATCAAATTAAAAGCTGTCTGCACAAAAAAACAACAAAATGAAAAGGCAGCCTACTGAATGGGAGAAAATACTTGCAAACCATATGTCTGACAAGGGGTAATATCCAAAATATATAAAGAACTCATACAACTCAATGACTAAAGAAAACAATCTGATTTTAAAAGGAGCAGAGGAACTGAATAGAAACTTTTCCAAAGACAAACAGATGGCCAATAGGTACATGATAAGGTGCTCAACATCACTAATCATTGGGGAAATGCAAATCAAAACACAATGACAGGGCTTCCCTGGTGGCGCAGTGGTTGAGAGTCTGCCTGCCGATGCAGGGGACACGGGTTCGTGACCCGGTCCGGGAGGATCCCACATGCTGCGGAGCGGCTGGGCCCGTGAGCCATGGCTGCTGAGCCTGTGCGTCCGGAGCCTCTGCTCCACAGTGGGAGCGGCCACAACGGTGGGAGGCCCGCGTACCGCAAACAAAACAAAACAAAACAAAAAACACAATGAGACATCACCTCACGCTGGTCAGAATGGCTCATCTCATAAAGACAAATAGCAAGTGTTGGCAAGGATGTGGAGCAAAGGGAACCCTCGTGCACTGTGGTGGGAATGTAAATTGGTCCAGCCACTGTGGAGAACAAAATATTAAAAAATAAAGCTATCATATCCAGCAATTCTACTTTTGGGTATTTATTCAAAGAAGACAAAAAACACTAGCTTAAAGAGTTATGTGCACTCCCACGTTCCAGGCAGTGTTATTTACAATAGCCAAGATAATTGTTTCCATAAGTGACCATTCCACAGTGCAATATTCAGCCATAAAAAAGGAAATCTTGGCACTTGTGACAACATGAATGGATCTTGAGGGCATTATGCTAAGTGAAATAAGTCAGAAAGACAAATCCTGTATGATCTCACTTATATGTGTAAAAACAAACACACAAAAAATGAGCTCATAGATTGGTGGTTGCCAGGAGCGAGGGGTGGCGGTAGGTGAAATGGATGAAGGAGGTCAAAAGGTACAAACTTCCAGGTTATAAAATACATTATAGGGATATAATGTACAGCATGGCAACTATAGTTAATAACATTGTATTGTGTATTCAGAAGTTGCTAAAAGTAGATCTTAAAAGTCCTCCTCACAAGAAAAAAATTTGTAACTGTGTAATGATGGATGTTAACAAGGTGTATTGTGGTGATCATTTTGCACTATATACAAGTATTGATTCATGTTGTACACCTGAAACTAATGTTATATGTCAGTTATACCTCAAAAAAAACACCAGTCCTGTTGGCAGGAATATGCACACCATGTAGACATTCAGGGACCTGGGCTTTGCCTATCTACTGACTCTATGATCTCCTAGAACCAGAGAGAGACTACCTCTGCCTAGGGGGGACCTAAGAAATTTTCCCAGAAAAGAAGATTTTGAGTTATGTCTTAAAGATGAATTGGGCTGTGCAGTGGAGGCTAACACAACATTGTAAAGCAACCATACTCCAATAAAAATTAATTAAGAAAGAAAGATGAAATGGGGCTTTTCAGGAAGTAAAGGATGTAGAAAGGGCTTTCTCAGAAGAGGGAATCATGATTTCTTAGGAAAAGAAGACTTGAAACAGGGTGGTTGTTGAGAGAGAGGGATGGAGGAAGGAAGGAAGAGTCCTTGGTGGTTAGTTGTATGCAAAGTTCAGGGGGAAACGAAGAACGTAAAAGAACATTTTTTTATCCTTGGACTACTTCCCTCGTTTGTCACCTGTCTGACCACTGGAGGCATTTGAGTTTGTGACCCATGATCTACAAGAATGGGAGTGGAGGGGAGAAGAGCTCTTATCAGGGGAATGCAGAGTATTTAGGAATTCTCTCGCTCCCTTTCTCATTGTTACTCTTGCCCTGCCAGTTCTCTTTGCTCAAGCCTGCCTGGGCTCCAAGATTCCTCACCGGTTACTCACCTTTGCTTCTACCCCTCCCCACTCCCACCCCAGAGCGGCAGTAGGAGAGCCACGTGGTGGTTCAAGTTCAGTTTTAGTCTGTACGTTGTCCACTCACCTGTGAATAATGGAAGGTCGCAGATGTTGGGGAGGCTTGGTTAGTGATAGAAAACGGTTCCAGTGGACTAAAAGCATAAACAGTCATGTTGATCCCCTGCCTCAACAGGTCCAGGTTTAACCCACTTTCTCTAATTGTTCCATGAATTGCTAGACACTAAAAAGGTTACTGTATCTGCATTTTAAAGAATGACTCCAAAATAGTGTGAGGGTAGATTAGATGGAGGCAAACTACAGCTAACAGTTATTTACGTTGTCTTTTCAGGGAGCTTGTGTTCTGAACATGCTGAGGGATTATCTTGGTGCCGATGCATTTAAAAGTGGTATTGTAAAGTATCTGCAGAAGTATAGCTATAAAAACACAAAAAACGAGGACCTTTGGAATAGTATGGCAAGTGTGAGTATGTTCTTGTGTATCTCTGCGTTTGGGACTGACAGGCCTATTATCTTGTTTTGTTTTTGCTCTGTACCACATTAATCCCTCTGAGAAGAATCATGAGTGTTTTTGACAGAACTGAGTGATGTGTGTATTTTTGGTTTTTAGATTTGCCCTACAGATGGCACACAACAAATGGATGGATTTTGTTCTAGAGGTGAACATTCAACTTCATCTTCAGTAAGTTTTTACATCTGTACGTGTTCCCCCGGCACATTCTTTTACTCCGTTTTGTTTGAAGGATAGATAGCTCTGTGCTGAACTTTCCGAGGTCCTTGATGATATCAGTCTCTCTATAGATAAGGCTGCATTTAAACTATACCAGACTGACAGCCCTCCACAATTTTTCTTAAATCTGTCCGCGCAAGGGAGTTGTCCAGCCTTCTTTGGTACCGCATCTCACTGATACTAATTTCTTCAGCTTCACTCTCTGTAAAGCAGTGGATTTATGACATGTTTCTGTGGTAGATCAGGACTGTATCCGTCAGGCCATGTCGATCGTTTCCATAGCTCTTCATTTGTGAAAAAACATATGATGGCAGTGAGCATTCTTGAGCGCTTACTATGTGTCAGGCACGTTTGAAGCACTTACGTGTATTATCTGCTTTACTCTTCACAATAAGCGTATGAACGAGTACTGTTATCCCTATTTTTACAGATGGGAATATGAAATCCAAAGGCATATGATTAGTAAATTGTAGAGTGGGGATTTGAATTTAGATCTAACTCATGTCTTTAACTGCTAAACTATAAAGAATTCATAACACCTGAATCACAAAACAGTCTGAGTCTCTGTTTATCTGGCCTTGTGGAGTATTTTCATAGGTAGCTGAGGGTGAGTCTGGAGATTCAACAGGATTTTATCCACCAGATTTTTATTTTCTTGGCTTTTTTGCTTTTAGAGACAGCTTTATTCAGTAGTTACTAGATGTGTCCTGTGGTACGTTTTATCCTTTTATTAGCTCTTAATATTTTTTGAAAACTTTTAGTATCAAAGAATAGATCCTTGTTTGAGTTCACGGCCATCTGTTAAGTGTGAGCCATGTCGGTGTTATCGCTTGGGAAGTACAGGCTCTTGATGGAACATGTTTTCCCCACCTTGCTGGTCTGAGAGCCAGCATCGTTATGTAGGTGTTGAATGCGTGGCCACTTTCTGTCCCTTCTCCCCCTGCATTCATTCACACTCCTGCTTTGTGCCTGGTGCCAAGCTAAGGTCTGCCCAGGAGAACCAGGTGTGGTACCTGTTCTCAAGACATCTATGTGTACAGGAAGAGAATGAAAAGTAAACAGTCAGTGCTTTAGTGGGCATGCAGTGGCTGGAGACAGCGGGGGAAGGGAGCAGGGGAAGGGACGCAGAAGAGCTTCACTGGTTGCAGTGCTGTGAGCACAAGCTTGGGTTCTCTCTTTTCCTAGAGTTGGGTCCAAGTGGGTCACGCATCTGCCTTTTTCTTATACACCAGCACTGGCGACAGGAAGGCCTTGATGTGAAAACCATGATGAACACCTGGACGCTTCAGAAGGGCTTTCCCCTGATAACCATCACCGTGAGAGGGAGGAATGTACACATGAAGCAAGAGCACTATGTGAAAGGCCCGGACGACGCCCCAGAAACTGGGTAACGTTCACAGAGAGAAACTCATTTTGTTGCCTAGGTAACATCTGTCTTGTAGGGTGAACCCTTATTTTGGAAGTAGTGCCCTTAACTTGGTTGCTAAAATATTTTAATCAAATCTATATATCCTAGGAATTTGACTTATACACCACCATCTATTCAAAGGGATGAAGATGATGTATAATCATTTTAACATTCTCATGGTTTGTAGTTAGATATTATGGTAATTTCCAGTTACTGGCTTGAAATCAACTCCAGTAGGAGCATTTGCCACTTAGTTACGATAGTGCCTGGCATTTGGGTTGGAGCTAAGGACATAAACATTTAGGTGATTTCTGGGAAATACAGGAGACTCCATTCTCTTCTTGGGAAGTCTTGAGTTAGATCCCAGAACCTGTTTGTCAGCTTAATACTACAGAGGACATCACTGGAAATGAGACACTGCAACTGGACTGACCCTGGATGGACACTATTTAAAAAATTTTTTACTTTGAAATAATTTCAGACCTGTGGAGAAAATATAAGGAGAGAGCAAAGAATTCCATATATTCTTTGCACAGATATGTGTTAACTCTTGACCACATTTGTTTTCTCTCTCTCCATATAACCTAAAATATCAAACCGTTCCAAAAAATATGATCTTTATTTCTTTCTCTCTATATATTTTTTAAATGTTTGAGAGTAAGCTGGAGACATGATTTCCTCTTTACCCTGAAATACTTCAGTGTTGTATTTCCTAAAAAGCAAGAGAATTCATTTATATAACACAGTACCTTTATCAAGATTATGAAGTGAACTTGATAAATACTATTATCAAATGTATCAACCTTATTCAACTTTCCTCAGTGGTCCTGATAATATCTTTATAGCAAAAGAAAGAAACCTGGTTCAGGATTTTATATAGGATCACATTGTATTACTGTTCACATCTCTTTAGTTCTTTTTTTCTGAAATAGTTCCTCAGTCTGTCTTTCTTGACCTTGATATTTTTGAAGAGTACAGGCTAGCTATTTTAGAGAATGGCCTTTAATTTGGGTCTTCTGCTGTTTCTTCACGATCAGATTCAGCTTATGCATCCTTGGCAGGAATTCCACAGAAGCGATGCTGTGTTCTTCTGCGTATATGATTTAGAAGGCACATGCTGTCAACTTCTGCCATTACTAGTGGTCACATTTTTAAAGTTAGGCACCCCGAGATCCCTTGAGGCAATCACTGCGAAGGCTGTCAGGGCTCACTTGAGCCCAAATTTCTAGCTCTATTCAAGGAGTCCGAGAAGGATGAATAGTGCCCCAGCTGGCCACTCCTACAAAGCTGGAAAATGGGCTGGGGATGTTTTGAGCTCTTTACAGTAGCAGTTTTGGGTACCATCCTTCTTTAAATGAGCCAGTGCCCGGAGCATGGTAGGAGATTTAAGAACTGCTTGTTGCAGTGAATCAGCAAACGAACAAATCCATCCTCCTTTCTTGTAGGTACCTGTGGCATGTCCCGTTGACATTCATTACCAGCAACTCAGACTCAGTCCAGCGATTTTTGCTGAAGACAAGAACAGGTAATTTGTTGTGGCACTAACTAGCTTTCTTCAAGAAGGAACTGTGGAAATGTGTAGGACTTAGATAATAAGTTTTCTTTGCTATTTATCTTGGTTAAAACAAAAAGGATCAGGTCAGCCTTTATCTTAAGTAGATCTGTGACTCAATTTCTAGTGAAGAATATAGGTTTGAAAATACTGTCTGGTTGCCAAAAAGGAAGGACAGTATCTTGCCAGATAGGGATTAAAACAGTTGAGTTATGTAATGCTGAGGAGAAGAGATACTTGGGAAAATTTCCCCTTTCTTTAACATTGCTGGGTTATATCATACATATGGCCTGAAACATGGCATTCTTCTCATAGGTCTATAAATCTCACAAAATTAGTGTCTAAAACTAGTATTGGCTTTTGTCTATTGGGATGCTGTTTTCTGGTTTCTGAAAGGAATGTGTTCAATATGAAACTCATTTCAGTATTAAAATTGTTCAGTATTAAACTCGCCTTTAATTTCCTTGTCCAGTCTCTGATCAGAAAAGCTTTCTCCAGGCAAGAGAGAAAATGGAGCTGTGATTTATTTTATTTGCTCTAGATGTGCTCATCCTCCCAGAAGAGGTGGAATGGATCAAGTTTAATGTTGGAATGAATGGCTATTACATAGTGCATTATGAGGATGATGGATGGGATTCTCTGACTGGCCTTTTAAAAGGAACACACACGGCCATCAGCAGTAGTGATCGGGCCAGTCTCATTAACAATGCTTTTCAGCTTGTCAGGTAATACAAGCTCTTCACAGTCTCGGTTTGTTTCTGAAAGCTGCTGTTATCATTCACATCCTTGATTTCTAAAGATGAAAGTGATTGCTAATAAGAAGTTGAAGGGTGTTTTCTCCTAAGTTCTTCTAACAGTTCAAGGTTGCTTTTAGTTTTAGGATTAACCTCTTATCTGCGTCCGCTGAGTAAGGCAAAAGTAAGGAATCTGTATTTTAATCTTTATCATTAATGAGTCGGATCAGACTGAGACAAAAGTGTAGAAAACCAGGAGACCGACATCCTGGAGAAGCCCCTTGCCTGGTCCCTAAAGCCTAGTCCTGCGGCTTTTTCTGGCCCTGCTGTAACAGATCAGGTTTCTCCCCGCTGGGTCTGACAATCCTGAAGCCTTCTTAGAAGACCAAGTGGCCCAGGCCCAAGTTGTCGGCATTACATCTCTCAGACTAAAGGAGAGATATCCGCACGCCCCACTCCCACCCCACCCAAACTGGATAGCTGAACTGCATAGCATCTTTTTTTGTTTTGTTTTGTTTTTTGTTTTTTGTTTTTTTTTGCGGTACGCGGGCCTCTCACTGTTGTGGCCTCTCCCGTTGCGGAGCACAGGCTCCGGACGCGCAGGCTCAGCGGCCATGGCTCATGGGCCCAGCCGCTCCGCGGCATGTGGGATCCTCCCGGACCGGGGTACGAACCCGCGTCCCCTGCATCAGCAGGCAGACTCTCAACCACTGCGCCACCAAGGAAGCCCTGCATAGCATCTTTATGGCTCATAAAATGTGGCCCAACCAGATGACCTTTGAGTGGGTGAGGCTAGTGTTCACTCTTTTTTTTTGCCCCAAAACATTGGCTTTTCAGGAAATGTTCCCCAAGCCTAAAACTCAACCTTCTTCAATATTTAGGTAGAACTGAAGTCTAAGGGGAATCACCCAAGTGGGAGAGAATACTGTAATTCTCAGCCCCACGTGTCTCTGCTCTAAATGTTGTGGACTTCCTTTCCTGGGCCTCTTGAGGTGACAGAAAGCAGTGGGGAATAAAGATAGGGGTTGCTTATCTAGCCGTTTCTGCCCTGCCTAAATATTCCCTTCCATAGCGCATTACTGATGACATCATAGGGGATTTTGTGTTTATTTACATGGGCGTGCACCTTACCACTAAGATGTTTAACACCAACCCTCTGTAATGAAGAATTGATATCTATATTCAGTTTCTTTGTGAAATGGAGACGAGGATGTGTTGACTCCAGGGACTCATACTTGTGACTGAGTGGCAGTCTCAGGTGAGGCTTCCTGAAGGATCTTTGATCAAGTTTTCCATTTTACTCGGCAAGTTCAGCACAGTCCGACGTCTCACGGACGGATAGATGCTGACCTGTTCCCATCGCATCTTAACCACAACTCATAGAGCTAGTTAACCCTAGCTCTATTATTTGAGAAAGTTCCTTCACAGTGTAAACATGCCACATGTTGTGATGTATGTGACAGGAAAGATGTTAGTATAAAGGTCATTATTTATAAGGGAGCATTTATATCCAATTGAATGTTTTGCTGGAAGGTTGTTCAAATAACTTTTGAAACAAATAGTTGATTTCCCGGATCTTCTCTTAAACTGCTAACCCTGGTGTCTCTTGACCAGCATTGGAAAGCTATCCATTGAAAAAGCCTTGGATTTAACCTTGTACTTGAAACGTGAAACTGAAATCATGCCAGTGTTCCAAGGTTTGAATGAACTGATACCTATGTATAAGTTAATGGAGAAAAGAGATATGAATGAAGTGGAAACTCAGTTCAAGGTAAAAGCCTGAAATAAGTTGAATAGTTTTTAGATAACTGGTTTGCTTTGGTGTAGGTGTGGAAAAGAGTTCTTATCATGGTGTATATTATATATATAATATAATATATGTATCTTATATATATCTTGATATATTTTAAAGAAAATCACAATGACCTCAGTATTTGGGTTGACCAATGAAGACTTTGGTTTTATTTTGGCACTAAAAATAGGCATGGCACTGTTAGATTCTGTTCTTAAGTTTCACAGATTTGCCATTCCCTCATTAGGCTAATTGTTTATGTCACTTCACTTCTGTACTGTGGTAGTTGCTATTAAGATTTTCTGGGACTCAGGTACTTAAGCAAGAGGCACAAAATTGCTCCTTTTGGCAAAACGTAATGACGTCTTGTATAATTTGCTCTCAAAATTTAGTCATATCAACTGTCTCTGTTAGTTTGCTTTGAAAGTGGCAGTTCACCTTGATTTTAAGTAGATAAGGATATATTTATAAAAGATTGTTACACAAATACTGAAATCATTCATCATTTCTTGCTTTTGACCCCTTTTATAATTAAATATAAACAACTGCATGGTTGTGGAAATATGAATTGGACTAAGCTTTAAAAAATAATCCCCATCACCTGAGGGTGTATTGGATTATATAAACCATAAGATGACTTGGGACGGGACTGGTGACATGTGTGGCTTTCCCACAGGCCTTTCTCATCGGGCTGCTGAGGGACCTGATTGATAAGCAGACTTGGACGGATGAGGGCTCCATCTCAGAGCGAATGCTGCGGAGTCAGCTGCTTCTCCTGGCCTGTGTGCGCAAGTACCAGCCCTGTGTGCAGAAGGCAGAAGGCTATTTCAGACAGTGGCAGGAAGCCAATGGGAATTTGAGGTCTGTTTTTATCCAACAACCGGTTTGTTCAGATAAGGGGTATCTTTTGTTTTTCCACCATCATTGCTAAATGTTGGGAGAAAAAACAAGTATAGACAAGTCTCCCCTGCTGTCCTTTTTGGGAAAATATTTTTTTTTTTTTTAGACTTATCTATGCATTGCTCAACTTTCTGTTTTAAGTTCCTGACAGGAGCCCGGGGGTTTGGTTAATGGAGAGGCGGGCGGCAGGGATTCAGTCCTTTTAGACTTGGGGCTTAAGTCCTATCCAGGAAATACTAAGCCAACAATATACATGCTTCTATTCATAAAAGTGCTTACAAACAGGTGGTCCTATTGGATTCCTGACTTTTGTTCATGGACTGCATTTTAAGTCTAGTTTGAATTTCCTTCTTTTGACTTGAAAAGTGACCACCTATTGAGTCACTCAACATCCTTAAAGTATGTTAGAAATGTAGGTATTTATAGAAGTGGCATTTCACAATGTATTTTTGAGAAGGCTACTTAAAACCTACTTTCAGTTACTTTCTCTTGCTTCTTTCCTAAAGTGTTACTGAAGGAAAGAAGTTATTTTTGTTTATATTTCCAGGCATGCTTCTCTGATTGTGGGTCCAGTTTATCGTTTCATAATCTGTCTCTCTCGTGCATGCAAACGCACTTCCGTCATCTCAGCCTCTCCCTGGGTGTGTTCTTTTCCACAGGCTGCCCAGCGATGTGACCTTGGCAGTGTTTGCTGTAGGGGCCCAGAACCCAGAAGGATGGGATTTTCTTTATAGTAAATATCAATCGTCATTGTCCAGTACTGAGAAACACCAAATTGAATTTGCTCTCTGTATTACCCACAATAAAGAAAAGCTTCAGTGGTAAGTAATTCATTCATGTTCAGGTAGCCAAGAGGAATTAAATTAGATCAGATCCTTCTGGCATCTATTTTTGTCCTCTTGGCCAGGAACGGCGTTTCCTGCTGGGAACATTTATGCAAGAGGGCACACATCTAATGTGTACGGTAAATAATTAGAGAGCAGCAGGTGTCAGGAAAATTATTTAAAGGCGTATGTATTTGCGTATCTTTAAAATAACACATTTAGAAATTTACACCGTATATACCTATCTTAGCTACATTTGTGAGCAAATGAGAGAATATATGAGAATCGGTGTTGTAAACACTGTACAAATGTTAGTTTTTATTGTTATGTAGCTATAGGGAGTTTCTCAGGGCTCTGGTAACCTATTTATCTTTTGTGTCTTCATTATTAGCAGATCGGCTTTTTTCTTTCCCAAATTATTTTATTAAAGTTGTTTGGAACTTTTTCAGGGCCTTTTTGTTGCTAACACTTCTTGTCTTAATCATTCTAGGCTACTAGATCAAAGTTTTAAGGGAGATACAATAAAAACTCAAGAGTTTCCAGATATTCTTAGAACTATCGGCAGAAACCCAGTGGGATATCCACTGGCCTGGCAGTTTCTGAGGGAAAACTGGAATAAACTTGTACAAAAGTAAGTAGTGCCCAAAATTGTGTTGTGACTGGCAAAAATTCCTAAACCTGGCTGTTTTAGCTACGTTTGTAAAATAACAGTGATTATCTAAAGGGATTCTTTTGACTGAAGAAAGGAAGTAGAGGTACTTCAAATATCCTTAGAAAATATGAAACTCTAATTCAGTGCTAACTAATGGATCTGGATGGTCAAGTGTTTCATTCCATCTGGCATAATCTCTTCCCGCACCCCGTGACCTACCAGAAGTCGCCTGCACAGTTCAGGCAAGTCTTCTGTTTAGTACTTCCACTTGTTGTATCTGCCCAAACTCTTGTAGCACCTACTACTTCTGTCATTTTCTTTTGGGTACTTAATCTTTTATTCAGCGGCTGGTGTGTTGATTTTTCACAACTAGATCTTAGCCCATTGGAGCAAAGGATCACGTCTTATCTTTTTCACGCCTAACCAGTTTTCAGTTAATTGCTATCACATATATGAGGCACTTAAAAATACATGTCGAATGAACAAATACCTCACAATACATTTTGACAATTTCTATTTCTAGGTTTGAACTTGGCTCAAGTTCCATAGCCCACATGGTAACGGGAACAACAAATCAGTTCTCGACAAGAGCACGGCTTGAAGAGGTAAAAAATAAATAAATAAAAAGCTTTCTTTTTGAACTTCAGTGACAATTATCTAATAAATTATCTAATAAATATGAGGTAGGCAAAATACTTTAAGGGCCTGATGAGTTACAAGTGGATTTTGTCACTTGGTAAATGTTCTTTTTGGATGGGTGTTTTGTTTAGTGTGGTGTTTTTGACATGAGCAAAAATCAGTTACAAATAAACCATTGAAAACTGTGCCTCTTCCCAAACACATTTAGAAGTCTTAGCTCTGCCATTAAAAATTTTAGGGCTTAAAAATTACTTTAGACATTTAATCCCTGTTTAGGATGTTACAAGTGATTATTGGAGGTTTAAGTGACTGAAGTGATCCTCTAGGTATTTTGAAAGAGGCAGGTCTGGAAGCTAGGCTCTCCACTATTCGAGCTCATGATTTCCTATTACTTACTGGTGAACCATCTACTTTCAGAAAGAATTCTAGGCAACTTTTAAGGTCCATATATAAAATAATGCTAAAATAAAGAACAAAAAGCTGCATAATGTTTGGAAAGGAAATTGTATGAGGGATTTATGCTGAGGATAATTTATTGCAGTTGTACGCTAAGTTTATCATAGCTTCCTAGCAGCCAAAGAAAGATGAGAAAACAGTATGCGTTATCGTCAGGTAAGAGAGAACCATGGAACATACACGTTTTCCACAAAAGCAGACTTTTCTCTCAGTCTTAAACTTTTGAGGAGTTTGCCGTATGGGTCATTTTGTTGCGGTGGCTTTTCTATAATAATATTCTCTATAGTAAAGCTGGAGAACAGATTTTACATGGTTTTAAAAATGGTGCAATTAGATAAAAGCTGAGAGCCTAATATTAACTTTTTTAGGAGAGGTTCCATTGTGTAGTCTGGTTACACCATGATCTAACTCGATGGAGAGTGCTTTGAAAATGGGAAAGAAATGTCACAACCCTTTTCTCCAGTTTTTCAGTAGCCTCACCCAGGCTTGTAAAATTAACTTGCACATAATAATTCAAGCTTGAATTCTGGTGAGGTCTACAGCAGAGATATTCTGTGTGATGACAGCAGAGCCATCTATGGGCTGGGACCAGATAGACCAGGTCTGTAGCACCAAAACATTTCATTCATTATCTTGTTCTTTCATTAATTTTCTCATGAATTCATTCAAGACATATTACATTCTTACTCTACAACAGGTGTGGTTTTAGGTTCCAGGGCTACAATGATGAACAGGATAGACAAAGCCCCTGCCCTCATAGAGCTTAAATTTTACTGGGGGAACCAGACAGTTACAGACGGATCAACTCATGTCAGGTAGTTACATGCTCTGAAGATGAATAAGGCAAGGGAAGGAGAGCGAGTGACTGGGTAAGGGAATGGTGCTATGTCCTGTGGGATGACTCGCGGACCTTTGAGGAGATGTTGAAGGAAATGCCGATATCTAGGCGGAGAGTGCTGTGTGCAGAGGAAACGTCAGGTGCAGAAACCCTGTGGCAGGACATGTAAATGAAAGAGCCCGAGATGTTGTCCGAATGCAGAGTGTCCTACTGACATTTACAATGCAGGAGTCATCCTGAGCCCTTCCTTCCCCTCACATCGAGTTCATCCCAAGTCCTGTTGGCTCTGCTTCCGGCATCTACACCCCGTCTGTGCACTTCTCTGCTCTTACCCCGGCCGAGCCTTTCTCACCTCTTGTGTGGTCTATGGTGACAGCCTCCTAACTGGCCTCCCTCCTGCCACTTTGCCAATGCCACACCATCTTCCACCTTTAAAACGGAAAACCAACCCACGACTGACCCTTTCTCGAAACCCTGCCTGTCACTCTTGAAGTCGCAAACCTCTCCTTCCCATGTGGATGAGAGGGTCATTACCTGGCTCCTGCCCACCTCTCCAGCCCTTTCTCACATGCTCCTGTGCTCCCTGTCTCACCCACTGCAGCCCCTCAGCCTGCTCCTGGGCCACCAGGTGTTTCTCCTGTGCGAGGCCTCTGCGCTTTCTTCTTCTTCTGCCTGGCTTGCTCTTTCCCCAACTCCAGACTGGAGGGGTTCATTTTGTTCTTTAGAGGCCCCAGCTCAGATGTCACCTTCCCAGACCACTCTGTCGAAAGCAGGCCACCCCCTCTCCAGTTGCTGTCATAGCCCCGGTTTATTTTCTCCACAGCAGTATAGAGTCAGCATAGTTCACTGCTTGTCTCCCCAGGCAGACTGTAAGCTTCATGAGGGTAGGATGCTTGCCTGATTCATTGCCTCATCCTCAGTGTCTTGCACAGTAATCAAGCCGGAGAAATGAATAAGTACCAGAGTAGATATTCATGAAGGAATGGAGGAGGGGGAGTCCCTGGTACCTGCTGGGCTTTAGGTTGTGCACTTCACCCACATTACAGGACGACATCCTCACCAACGCTCTGCAGTGTCACAAATGAGGAATCCTAGTCCCAGAGAAGTTAATCATTTACTCACCAACTAGTAGCATAAATCTGGTTTTCTACCCATATGCCCAGAAAATATTCTCAAGGAGGCAGGTTTGAATCAAATACGTAGTCAGTTGAGATGCTGAATTTCCCAAGGCAGATGAAGACAGGAGTGATAAATTTGGGTCAGGAGAAGTAGAAGGGCAGGCAGGGGTTAACAGCTGGCTTTGTTAGAGCTCTTGCAGGCTTATTTTTCAGTACTATCATGGTAGGCTTCTTCAGGATTAATTAATTAATTGGACCAATTAGTAAAAATATTGATGTGGTTTGACTGAAGAGTGCCCAGAGTGATTTATTTTTTGAAGTATAGTTGATTTACAATGTTGTGTTAATTTCTGCTCTATAGGCAAAGTGACTCAGCCATACACATATTCTTTTTCATATTGTTTTCCATTATGGTTTATCACAGGATATTGCCCAGAGTTACTTCTTAAACTGCCTGTTAATTAATCTTGAGTTCTGAGAGACAAAACAGTAGATTGAGCTACAGTTTAAGGCAGGACAGTGAAGCGGGTTAAGTGTTTTCTAGGTTGCTATAGCAGGAGGGCATGCCTTCAGCTCACAGAAAAGTTCTACCGAGATTTAGTTTTAAAACAACCCCGAATCATTTAAAATTGGAATTTGATCTTTCAAAAAGCCTATTCTTACCCCCCTCCTTTTCCCAAACTTACGATGTTATGACATGGATTTTTAAGGAATTAACTGTCTGGAATCCATGCTGAATAAATAACGTATCTTGGCTTAGACTTTCTTCCTGTCTACGAAATCAAAAAATTGATGGATTAATGTGAAGTGTATGGGAAAAGTTTAAGAACACTTGAAGGCGAGACAGAGTAGCACAATGGTCAATGCTGTTGCAAAGCCAACCTATTCCTCATGTGAGCTTAAAGGGGATAAAGTACCCATTGGTGAAACAATAGCAAAGATATTTTTGAGGAGACAGTCGAGCGATTCTTCTCTTTAGAACCACGGGGAACTTTGGGTGGATTTTATCTTGAAGGAACAATGCATCAATTGTGGATTAGGATAAAAAAAATTGGCAAGGTTTGGGGTATTACCACCATAACTTGCTAAGAACCCCATTCCCCAGTGTTTCTATCATAACAGACAAGGCCAGGCCCGTGGAGGAAGACTGCACGTATGTGGCTGAAACTGTTTTGCTTGGCAGAAAAGATACTCTGCACATTCTGCTTTTTCAGCTATGTTTAAAAAAGTTAAGTTTGCATCTGTGTGTCTATAACAGAATACACATTAGATACATGCGATTAAAACTTAATTATGAAATGGTAAACAGTGAAGTCTTTTAGAATCTGGCAACTGTGAATAAATAAAAAAGCTGCAGAGAAAAAACACAAAACTTGACATCATGAGGCATGAGCTCATTTCATAGAGCTTAAGTTTATGTACATAATCGTATCCAGACACCTGGCCCTGTTTTCTATGTAGAATTTTGAAAAATGCTGGAAATTTGGCTTCAGTTTTCTTTTAACTAGCCTGAACTTTGTGTAACTTAATAAAACAAAATTTTAAAAACCCAATTTTTCCTCACAAGGTAAAAGAATTCTTCAGCTCTTTGAAGGAAAATGGGTCTCAGCTCCGTTGTGTCCAGCAAACAATTGAAACCATTGAGGAAAACATACGTTGGATGGATAAGAATTTTGATAAAATCAGAGTGTGGCTACAAAGTGAAAAGCTTGAACTGCTGTAACAATCCGTTCCTTGTTGGTTCCTGTGATGTGTAATCTCCAAAATTTTATTGAATGTGAATATTTTAAAAATAGAGATGGTTGTCTCGGCACCCAGTGAAGATATTTCCTGCTCCTTCAACTCCTTATTCATTCGTCCCTTCTTATGAAGACTGGCTGTTAACTTTTTCATCAGGGGGTTATTGCCACCACGTGTTCCATTATAGGTGTTAACCCCAAATGTAAACCCAAGTGGTGGGTTCCCTACTATGGAGAAGTGAAGTACCTTATTCTTCTATTTTATATTTTATACTTAAGCCCTGTGGTCTCCAAACCCCTGGTCCCCACACCCTGCTCTCCATGTGCTTGTCATTCATAAGCTGTTGTGTCAGTCTCCTGGGAAGACTCTGAACAGTAGTGACTACTGAACCATGAACCCCCTGGGGCAGTGATTGAGCCAGAAAGGCCCGGATCTGCTTTCCACCTTTCTCTTCCTTGCTGCCTGCCCAGGGGCTGGCTTGTTGGAGGGCCACATCATGAGACTTCCCTGGCCTCTGGCTTTTGGTTGACCTCCCAGGAGGGCAGATAAGAGCTGGGGTTGGGGAGAGAGTAGGTGATGATGGTGTTTATTCCCCAGGTTCCCTTGCAGGTTGCCTCAGGCTGGCCTCCACCGAAGGTATCAGCTCTAGGGAGGTGGCCCTCTTTCCCACAGACCTTCTCCATCTGTGCGTTCTACTAAGTGCTTCCTCCTCTCATCCCTTCAGGGTGAAGGGTGAAGTGGGAGCCTGGCTTAATTAGTCCTGGCTGGACTTGTGGTTTCCACACATCCTGCTCACATTTTTGTTTAAAAAACAAAAAACAAACAAAAAACTCCACAAAAACCTTTTATAGAACCCTCCTCAGATAATACTAATTTGAGTGTGCCATCTATTTCCTCAGGACCCTGAATAATAGTGTCTCTTCTGAAAAAGCCGAGTGCGTTCAGGTCTAGAAGAGAAAACTTTCATTTGAAGTTGAACCTCAGAGCTTTTGATCCTTAGGTAGGTGGTGCTTCCTCTCCTTGTTCCTTATTTGGCCTAGTTTATAATCTCTAAATAAGTTGTTATTGGTACTTATTGCCAGTAAGGCATTGCAGTCTCTAGTAAATGATAAGGTATTGTGAAATGGAAAATACTTGCTTATATTAGCCTAAGTAAGTGAAGACAGTGTGTTGTATTGGAATTGAAGTATTTTATGAGTTTTCTTTTTTAATATATTGCAAAATTTATGATAAAGGAATATGATATGAAAAATGTCAATGTGTTTTTCTAATACAGTATGGAATAGAGGATCTTTTCTGGACATAAATGTGTTTTGCAATTCCATTTTCATACATATTGCATGGCTTAATGGCTTGAGAACTAAAACCAGAAATCACTGGTAATTTCCATCCCCAGGTGTTTTTCTTCTAAAAAAAACATACAAAGCCAAGATTTTAATGTAAAATATTTTTCTTTAATTGCATCTTATATCTTGATTAATGAAACATGGAAAATAGTGGTTTTCAGTTTTGGTCACCTGAGGAACCTATTTTCATTTGCTTTTAGAGAAGTCCATTTTCTAAAGAGACACAATATTGCCACACAATGTGCAAAACCCTTTTTGGTAATAAAAAATTGTTATTTACCTCTAAGCAAATATTTGCAGTTATTTACTCCAAATTAGGTGGGTAAAAATGACTGATTTAGATCCTGTAGCTTACTCAACTCATCATTAATTACTAGCAAACACCCAAGTGTTGAAGACGTTTCTAATAAACAAAAAAGCATATTCTGAGTACCTTAAATATATGTTTACTTTAACAGGTATTTCCTAAATGTCTGGATTTTGGTATGTAATTTTAAAATACTTATATGTATGCATGTAAATGAGTAATACTGTAGCCATATCCTTGCAAACACATCTGTCAATGTCAAAGGTTTCACTTTTTTTTTTTTTTTTAAACAAAACCACTTTGTACTACCTATAGACACATAGTTGAAATCCCTCAGGAAAAGTGTTTATTTTCTTGTTAGTGCCTTGAAAAGGTCTGTTTAGTCACCATAATCCTGGCTTATATTTCCCAGATTTAGACTAATAATGCCTGCATCTCTGATGGGATGGAGACATAGCATTTGAAGTGGATGCAGTTTGAAATCTCAAAGGTATATGCATGATTTTTGAAGACAATTTTTAGATCGTATTAACAAAATTGGATGCCCATTATAAGCAGTATTGTTATTGTTGCTTGCCTCCCACCCCATTAGACGGTATTGGTGATATTACTTATTTTTAGTGAAGTTGCTAAAGCCTAATGAATAGTTTAAACATGCTGACGAAGGCTGTGCTCTCTGAAAACAAGGAATTCCAAATCAGTTTTACGATGTGTACCTGATATTTTTTCCTGCATTCACTATCAAGAAATAAAGATGGGATTTGATAAATATTTAATTTCATCAGTGACACCGGTGCTGTATTCATAAACCATTCAGAGAGGTATGAGAAACCATTCCAAGTTGTGGGATATCAGACGCTAGTTCTTAAATTGCTGTGGGGGAAAAGCAGATTTTTAAATTTTTAAAAAGATCTTTTTCTTTATTTTTAAGCAGAAGTTTTTGTGTTTTTGGTAAACCCAACTTCCGTTAAGCTACATGCTGTACAGTGCAAGACTAATGTGGCAATGGCTCTAAGCAAACAACTGCTGCTCAGGTTTTACAGAGAGAGGCTGGAAAGCCCAGCTTAATGCAGTAAACCAGCAGAGTTCAAGCCATATGAGTATTCTAAGAATTAGATTTTGTTATTCTTGGAACTTGCTATGCAGTGACACAGAGTCTGCGTTTTGCTCTTCTGACTCGAGTCAAGTCTCAGTAGGCCTGTGCTGATGTCCTAACCTCTGGCAAAGAAGAGTTCAGCCTGAAAACGGGCGCAGTGCTTCCTCGTCTGTCCAGGTTATCTATTGTTAGCAGCTCAAGAGGAGACATGTGCCCAATGTACGATATTTTATGTTTGCCTTATAAACATGAACCCAAAGAAATATCAAATACAGTTCAAAAGCCCAAGAGGAAAGGGGTAATGAGAAATCAGAACACTGAAGAATATGTAAAGCATTGTTTTCCAAATGCTAACAACAAAAAAATTAAGTGCAAATTGAAAATACTAATGAGATTTACAGGCACTGAGGGTAGAAGGTGCAAAAGTTTGCAAAGGTTTTTCCTTTTGTGTGTGTTGCTTTAAGAAGCTATCAAATATATCTCTTAGAAATATAAAGCTCCTTTCCTCCCAACTGAAGACAATTTTTAAAAATTCGAAGTTTATCAGTACTCAGTAGAATAACACAGGTGAACCAGACAAATTCAGTTTCTTTTCAGGAAAAGAGTAACAAACAATGTTTAGAATGTCAAGAGACTCAACAAATACTGCTGTCTAGAAGCCACTCAGAAAATTTTTCTGCTGTCAAAGGCTTTTGTTCTTCAGAAGTCACCATCTACCAGCTGAAGATTTTATATGCGGATACCTTGAAAAATTCAAAGAAGAAAATCCAGTGAACCATTTGATATGTAATTTTCTTATTACAGGCGTAATAAATTTAAGGAGGAATTTACTAAAGTTGATATGAGAGTCAAAAATTAAAAGAAATTTATTTTTATAATTTTGGGGAAAATCTTTGGAGCAGTTCTAATCAGTATACCTCCCTCTTTGTAGGAAATAAAAGTGGATTCATGGTGAGAGAGCCTAACCCAATTTAACCTACATTTTCATTTCTTTTAGGTTTTTGGCAGCAAGTGGTTATAAGCTTTTATGGTTTAGAATAAGACCTCTTCTCTCTGAAGTTAATAAGGGCCCAGCTCTCAAGATAGATCTCACAGACTCCCTCGTCCATTACCAGCTCTTTAGTTACCATATAGTAGAATCAAACACAGAGCTTTACTTTCTCAAACTAAGATGAACAAAAGTTGTTAATCTTTTCCTTTGCCCTATTCTCAAAACTCTAATTACCATCAGACCCTAGGGGGGTACTTCTCCTCACTCCACAATGTGTTTGTATTTTGGGTAATATCTATATCATAAGGCCATTTCACTATAAGATGTAACATGCCAATTCTGCTCTGCCCCAGTAACCTGCAGTCATGAGCATTTGGGTTTCAGAGTCAGCTAGACTTAGATAGTCATTTTCTTTAAGAGCCTGGCCTAATATCTTAAAGAGCTCTTAATTATAAGATTAATGTTTTTAAACATTCCGATAGCACCATTTATTACTTTACAGGGAATTACTCTATAGATTTTGCAATGTGTATTTCATGCCAATAGCATAAAGAGAACATGAAATACTCAAGAAGGGGACTTAGTTTCTCTCACCTGTAACACGTAGGCTGGTAGAAGGTACAATTGTCTTCATTTACAACAAACACCAAACTTACCAAATAGTGTGAACTTTAACTTGTACTTTTTCCATCATCTTTTCGCTTGGAAGTTTCCTCCTTTGCCTAGAAGGACAAGCAAAAACCATCAGTGAGCTTTTTATTTTCTGGATTAAGTACCCAAAACTGATCAACCAGAAGAGGCTTATGAGGAAATAGGCTTTTCAGAATTAAGAGGGCAAAAATGGCAGTCAGCAGGGGAAAATAAGATGGTCCTTTTAAAGTATCTCATTTAGCCCATACACTGAATTCTTCCCCTTAAAGTTTATAAACTAAAAATAACCTTAAATGATTCTAAATTTTTTACTCTAGACTTTGTGTGGTTTTTTTTTTTTTGAAGGCCAGCATAATTGAAGAAAAAAATACACAGGTGTTCATGGATGGTATCCATTCGTTCCACAGTGATCCATCCTTCTCTTACACTTGGGGGCTTAGCCGGCAGCTAATCGACTCAGCATATAGGGTTACTGTGCTTTCTGTTTTTTGAGTATGTACTTTGTATTAAATAATAAATATTTAATCAGAGATATAATGGCATGAGCAACTAATTATCAATCTGGTTTCTTGTATCTTTCATGGATTTCACTTTTTTTGAGGTATAATTGACATATTTGTTTCAGGTGTATAACGTAAGCATTCCATATTTATAAATATTGTGGAGTAACACAATAAATCTAGTTAAAATCCATCACCATACATAGTTACAAAATTTTTGTGATGAGAACTTTAAAGATCTACTCTCTTAGCAACTTTCAAATATGCAATACAGTATTTATTGACTGTCATTACCATGCTTTACATAACAGTCCCATGACTTAAATACTTTAAGTTTGTACCTTTTGACTACCTTCACCAATTTCACCTACTCCCCCATCCCTCACCTCTCTGGCAGCCACCAATCTATGAGCTCATGTTTTTGTTTTTAGATTCTACATATAAGTGAGATCATAGAGCTTTCATCTTTCTCTGACTTTTTTCACTTGCATAATGCAATTGAGGTCCATTGATGTTGTTGAAAAGGTAAGATTTCATTCTTTTTTATGGCTGAGTAATATTCCATTGGGTATATATACCATATTTCTTATCCATCCATCAATGGACACTTAGGTTGTTTCCATAACTTAGCTATTGTAAATAATTCTGCCATGAACACGGGAATGCAGATATCTTTTCAAGTTATTTTTTTTTCAAAGATTATTTTGATGTGGACCATTTTTAAAGTCTTTATTGAATTTGTTACAATATTGCTTCTGTTTTATGTTTTGGTTTGTTGGCTGCGAGGCATGTGGGATCTTAGCTCCCCAACTGGGGATTGAACCTGCCCCCGCTGCACTGGAAGGCAATGTCTTAACCACTGGACCACCAGGGAAGTTCCCAAGTTAGTTTTCATTTTCTTTTGATAAATACCCAGAAGTGGAATTCCTGGATTATATGGTAGTTCCTAGTTTTAATTTTTTGAGGAATCCCATACTGTTTTCTATAGTGACTATACCAATTTACATTCCTACCAATAGTGCACTTTCCCTGATGATTAGTGATGTTGAGCACCTTTTCATATGCTTCTTGGCTATCTGTATGTCTTCTTTGGAAAACCGCCTATTTAGATCCTCTGCCCAGTTTTTCATTTGGATTTTTTTTTTGCTGTTGAGTTGTATTAGTTCTTTATATATTTTGGGTATCAATCTCTTATCAGATATATGATTTGCAAATATTTTCTCCCATTCAGTAGGTTGCCTTTTCATTTTGTTGATGTTTTCCTTTGCTGTGCAGAGCTTTTTCGTTGGATGTAGTTATACTTGTTTGTTTTTACTTTTGTGCTTTTGTTGCCTTTGCTTTTGGTGTCAAGTTCATAAAAATCTCTATTAAGACTGATGTCAGAGAGCTTACTGCCTATGTTTTCTTCTAGGAGTTTTATGGTTTCAGATCGTATATTCAAGTCTTTAACCCATTTTGAGTTAATTTTTGTGTATGGTTTGAGATAGAGGTCCAGTTCCCAACAATATTTATTGAAGAGACTGTCCTTTCCCCACTGTATATTCTTGGCTCCTTTATCATTAATTATTGACCATATTTCTGGTCTATCTTTTTTTTTTTGGTTGTGCTGTGCAGCTTGCAGGATCTTAGTTCCCTGACCAGAGATTGAACCCATGCCCTCGGCAGTGAAAGCGCAGAGTCCTAACCACTGGACCGCCAGGGAATTCTCTGGGTTCTCTATTCTGTTCCATTGATCTATGTGTCTGTTTTTATGCCAATACCATACTATTTTGATTACTATATCTTTGTAATATAGTTTGAAATTAGGGAGCATGATGCCTCTACCTTTTTCTTTTTCGAGATTGCTTTGGCTGTTTGGGGTCTTCGGTGGTTCCATACAAATTTTAGGATTATTTTTTCTATTTCTATGAAAAATGTCACTGGAATACAGATAGGGATTGTACTGAATCTGTAGACTGCTTTGGGTAGTATGGACATTTTAACAATATTTTTTTCAGTCTATGAGCATGGAATAACTTTCTATTTATTTATGTCTTCTTCACTTTCTTTTATCACTGTCTTATAATTCCCATTGGATAGGTCTTTCACCTCAGTTAAATTTATTCTGAGGGTTTTTCATGACATTATAAATGGCATATATGTGTTTATTTCTCCTTCTTATAGTTTGTTATTAGTGTCTAGAAAGAGTATCTTACACTTTTACTGAATTTGTTTATTAGTTCTATCAGTTTTTGGTGGAGTCTTTCGGGTTTTCTTTATATAATATGTCAGTTTTGCAAATAGTGACAGTTTTAGTTCTTCCTTTCCAGTTTGAATGCTTTTAATTTCTTTTTCTTGCCTAATTGCTGTGGCTAGGACTTCCAATACTATGTTGAATAAGTGGCAAGAGTGGGTATCCTTGTCTTTTTCCTGTTCTTAAAGAAAAAGTTTTCATCTTTTTACCATTGAGTGTGATGATAGCTGTGGGTTTGTTATGTATGGCCCTTATTATGATGAGGTATGTTCCCTCTATATCCACTTTGTGGAGAGTTTTTACCATAAATGGATGTGGGTTTTCAGATCTTTTTCTGCATCTATTGAGATAATCATATGATTTTTATCCTTCATTTTGTTAATGTGGCGTATCATCACACTGACTGATTTGCAGATATTGAACCACCTTGCAGCCCTGGAATAAATTCTGCTTGATCATGGTGTATGATTCTTCTAATGTACTGTCAAATTCAGTTTGCTAATATTTTGTTGAGGATTTTATACATATATTTTCATCAGGGATATTTGCCTGTAATTTTCTCTTCCAGTTCCCTGGCCTAGTTTTGGTAGCAGGATAATGGTGGCCTTGTAAAATGAGTTTGGAAGTATTCCCTCCTTTTCTGTTTTTGGAAGAGTTTGAGAAGGATTGGTTTTAAGTCTTCTTTAAATGTATGGTAGAGTTCACCAGTGAAGCTGTCTGATCCCAGACTTTTGTTTGTTGGGAGGTTTATGATTACCGATTCAATCTCCTTACTAGTAATGGTCTTTTCATGTGTTCTGTTTCTTCATGATTCAGTCTTGGTAGGTGTATGTTTCTTTCTTCAAGGTGTCCAATATTTGGTGTATAATTGTTCATAGCAGTCTTTTATGATCCTTTTTATTTCTGTGGTATCAGCTGTAACGTCTCCTTTTTCATTTGATTTTATCTGAGTCCTCTTATTTTTTTTTCTTGTCAGCGTAGCTAAAGGTTTTCTGAACTTTATCTTTTCAAAAAAACAGCTCTTAGTTTTATTTATCTTTTCTATTGTCTTTTTAATCTCTTTCATCTAGTTCTGTTCTGATTTTTGTTATTTCCTTTCCTTTACTGATTTTGGGCTTCATTTGTTATTATTCTTCTAGTTCCTTGAGGTATAAAGTTAGGTTGTCTGATTTCTTGAGGTAGGCATTTATCACTCTAAACTTCCCTCCTAGAACTACTTCTTCTGGATCCCATACATTTTGGTATATTGTTTTCATTTTCATTTGTCTCAAGGTATTTTTTTTTTTTTTTGTGGTACGCGGGCCTCTCACTGTTGTGGCCTCTCCCATTGCGGAGCACAGGCTCCGGACGCGCAGGCTCAGCAGCCATGGCTCACAGGTCTAGCCGCTCTGCGGCATGTGGGATGTTCCCAGACTGGGGCATGAACCCATGTCCCCTGCCTCAGCAGGCGGACTCTCAACCACTGCGCCACCAGGGAAGCCCTCGAGGTATTTTTAAATTTCTTTTTTGATTTCTTCTTTAACCCATTCATTGGTTGTTGAATAGCATATTGTTTATGAAATCCACGTTTGTGAATTTTCCAGTTTTCTTCTTATAATTGATTTCTAGTTTCATACCATTGTAGTAAAAAGGATGCCTGATATGATGTCAGTCTTCTTAAATTTATTAAGAGTTGTTTTGTGGCCTAACATATGATATATCCTGGAGAACGTTCCATGTACATTTGAGGAAAATGTGTATTCTGTGGCTCTGGATCAAATGTTCTGTATATAGCTATTAAGTACAACTGCTATAACATGTCATTTAAGGCCAGTGTTTCCTTATTGATTTTCTGTCTGGATGATCTATCAGTTGATGAAAATGGGGTATTAAAGTCCCCTACCATTTCTCCCCTTAGATCTGTTAATATTTGCTTTATATATTTAGACATTCCTATGTTGGGTACATAAATATTTACAAATGTTAAATCCTCTTGTGCATCAACCCCTTTATCATTATCTAATGTTCTTCTTGTCTCTTATTACAGTTTTTGTTTTAAAGACTATTTTGTCTGATGTAAGTATAGCTACCCCAGCTTTGTTTTGGTTTCCATATGCATGGAATATTTTTTCCATCTCTTCATTTTCAGTCTGTCCTTAAATTTGAAGTGAGTTCCTTGTAGGCAGCATATAGATGGTCTTGCTTTTTTATCCCTTCTGCCACTCTGTCTTTTGATTGAGGAATTTAGCCCATTTACTTTTAAAGTATTTATTAATAAGTATGTACTTATTGCCATTTTGTTAATTATTTTCTGGCTGTTCTGTAGTTCCTTTGTTCCTTCTTCTCTTGCTCTCTTTTGTGATTTGATCATTTTCTATAGTAGTATGCTTAGGTTCCTTTGTCTTTCTCTCTTGTGTACCTACTATAGGTTTTTACTTTGTGGCTACCATAAGGCTTACATATAACAACTTAACATTTATATTTTAAGTCAATAACAAGTTATGTTTGAATGCTCTACATTTTTACTCCCCCACCCCCTATTTTATGTTTTTGATGTCCATTTTACATCTTTTAATCCTGTGTACCCCTTAATTAATTATTATAATTATAGTTATTTTTACTACTTTTGTCTTTTAACCTTCATACTAGCTTTATAAGTGATTAATCCACCAGCTTTACAACATTAGATTATTCTGAATTTTACTGTATGTTAACCTTTACCAGTGAGATTTATACTTTGATATGTTTTCCTGTTACTAATTAGCACCCTTTCCAGCTTAAAGAAGTCTTATTTAGTGGTGATGAACTCCTCTAGTTTTTGCTTACTGGAAAAACTTGTCCTTTCCTTCAATTCTGAATGACTTTTCCAAGAAGAGTATTCTTGGAAGTTTTTTCTTTCAGCACTTTGAATATATCATGACACTCCTTTATGGCTTGCAAAGTTTCTGCTGAAAATCTGCTGAGAGTCTTGAGGGAGTTCCCTTGTATGTAAAAAGTTTTTTTTTTCTTGGTTCACTTAAGTTTCTCTCCTTGTCTTTAACTTTTGATATTTTAATTATAATGTGTCTTTGATATGGGCATCTTTGGGTTCTTATTTGGAAGCCTCTGGGCTTCCTGGATATGGTTGTCTGCCTTCCTCATGTTAGGAGAAGTTTTAGCCATATTTCTTCAAATAAGTGCTTTGTCCCTTTCTCTCTCACTTCTCCTTCTGGGACTCCTGTAATGCAGATGGTCATCTGTGTTGGTTTGTGTGATGTTGTCCCGTAAGTCCTTTCAGCTATCTTTACTTTTTTATTTCCATTTTTTTCTTTTTGCTGCTTTGATTGGGTGAATCCCATTGCTTTGTCTTTGAGTTCACTGATCCTTTCTTCTGCTTCTTCTAGTCTGCTGTTAAACCCCTCTAGTGTGTTTTTCAGTTCAGTTATTGTATTTTTCAGCTCTGTGGCTTCTATTTGTTACTTTCTTGTATTTTCCTATCTCTTTGTTGAAGTTCTCACTGTGTTCATCCATTCCTCCCCCAAGTTTGGTGAGCAAATTTATGACTTATTTTGAACTCATCAGGTAAATCACTTCATTAAGATTTTTATCATGAGGTTTTAATCGTTTGGAACATGAACTCCTCTGTTTCTTCATTTTCCTTGACTCTCTGTGTTGGTTTCTGTGCATTAGATAAAACAACCACCTCTCCCAGTCTTAAAGGAGTGGCCTCATATAGGAGACGAAACTTACTGTTAAGCCCTGCCCTAACTCTTGATCATCTCTCAAAACATTGTAAGTGTTCAAGCTGCCTATTTTATTTTCAGTGGTTCACAGTAGTTGAGGGTGTGCTAAGATCTGTCAGTGTCCCAAAGGGGAGAATCTCAGCACCTAGATTCAGGCTGAATGGAAGCCAGTCCCTCAGGTAGCAGGTTTTAAAGTATACAAATATATATAGTCTTGTAGGATGGACCACAAGCATAAGTCCTGCTGGCTACCAGAGCCAGGTGATCAGTAAGTGTCCCCTGGGTGGCAGTTACAAAAATTGGGCCTCTAGATGAGTGTATAAGCCCCCTTTCTGGAAGATGCTGGTGACCTGGAGCAAGGTGGAGAAACAGCACAAAGAGGGTGAGCACCAGCTTACATCTCCTAAGAGCACATCCGTAGGTGTCTAGATATGTGCCAAACCGGAAGCCTGCCCCTCAGGCCAAAGCTCCAGGACAAGCAAGTAGGCCTTTTACACAGAAAGACTGGGGGTATGTTTTAGTCTGCTGTCTGTGCAGTACTCTGGGGATGGTAGCCAGCCAAGAACTGTATCTCTGATTGCTTTGGGGTGGGCAGATGAGTCAGAGCTCACAAGCCCTTTAAGAACTGTTTCTCAGTTTGCTATAGCCTTGTGGGTCTTCTGGACACAAGCTCCGTGGGCTTTCAAAGCTAGATGTTTTAGGGGCTCATTTCTCAGGTGGTCTTTAAGGTTGGGTGCTGACGTGGGCTTCAAGTTTTTTGATCTGCAGGGAGAAGCTCTGAGTTTTGAGTTCGCTCCTGACGGTCTGTTGCTGTGTTGGGGTGGAGTTTATGTTGAGACTGTGTCCTAGCCTCTCCTACCCTCTTTGATGCCAGGCTTCTCTCATTTGCCAGGTAAAGCGGAGTCACACAGATAATTCGGGGGTTTTTTTCCTAGAGGAAATTGTCACATATGCAGCTGTAGATCTGGTGTTTCCATGGGACAAGGTGAGTTGAGGATCTTCTCTACATCACCATCTTGAACTGGAACTCACTATCTTGTTTTTTAAGAGTTTTGATTCAGCTGGACTATTGTTTTTAAACCTGTACCTTTTATTTCTCATTATACTTGGGATCATAGTCATAACCATTTGAATCCTATGTTTTTAGAATTGGAGGGGACCTAGAAGTTTTCTAATCCAATTTCCATTCCTTCCCTGGCCACAGTTTCAGTAATTTTAATAGGAAACTTCCAAGTGTTGTGCTGAATTAATGCCCAACTCTAAGAAACCAGACCCTATAACTTCTACTCATTGGTCTTAGTTTTGCTTTCTAGAGCAACGTGAAAAATTAGATATCACCTCAGAGGAAAGACTACTAGTATTTAATGTGAGTAGATTGAATCACAGAAACTGTAAGATCTTCTCAATTTCATATACTACTTCCATGTTCCAAGGTTCATATAAACCACATTCCCTGGTGGTGTCACCTCCCTTGCCACACACACACACACACACTATTTTAACATGTCTTAATTTGCTGGTTGTTATGATGAATAACATCATAATCAAGTTGTTGACATTTTTTCTTAATGATATAGAACTGATGGTGATTTAGATCTGATGAAATGTAGTATATGGATCTGTACTGTCAATGTTTATCCAAGTGGAAATGTGGAGTAGGAAGTGGCAGTCTGGGTTTTGGACAGCTGAAGGTGTAAAATAGATTCACCCATCCAACATTCCCCGAAGTCTCAGTCCATTACAGCATCAACTCTGATGCCCAAGAGCATACCTGAGAGATCACGTCAACTAAGGATAGACAAGGTACCAGCGATAAAGCAACCAGTATGTCATTGCTGTTCTCGGGCAGAGCTCAAGAAGAGGAAGCAGGTTCATAGGGACAAATCTTTCGAGGAGGTGAAGGGATGGAGGGAAATAGGGCTTTTGAAGTTATGAAAGAATTTGAATATGTTTGTACTACAAGGGAAAAGAATTGAGACAAAGATACCGGAGAGAGTTATTGACCCCCTGAGAGAAAGAAGGGGCTGCAGGGCAAGAGGGGAGAGGGTTTGTTGGGAGGCAGGTAGGAAGGGGATCTTGGTTATTTTCTGCAAGGCAGTCTCAATTTTCTCTTTGAAGTAGAAGGCAAGGCTATCTGCACACAGTGAGGGAAAGTAGCTACGAGAGAGCATGAGGTTTGTGGGGTCTGATGAAGGAGAGAGGGCCTGCACTCACTCCAGACTAGCACAGCTGACAGTGGGACTTTGTGTGACAAGGGCTAGGAATGCAGCAAACTTCAATTGTGTTAAGAATGTTCACTCAGATTTCTAAAGTGTCAGTTACTTTAAAAATTAAATGTCTCTAAAACTTCAATTTCTTTACCAAGACATGCTAGGGGACAGATAGTGTTTATTCTCAATAGATCCCAATCAGAAACTAAATGACTAGGGATACACCACTCGATGTCATTGCCGAGCTAATCTGTAGTCTATTTACGCTTCAGTTTACCTTTGCAGAATCCTTTGCTTCACCCCCGTTCTTGGGTGCTTTGGAGCTGGAAGCAGTCTTCTTGTCTTTGTCCTAAAGCAAAGGAAATGTAATGAGGCTCCTGCTATCAACACTCCATCTAGCAATTAACTGCTGCTGCTATCAAATCAATCCAGACTATTCTTTTTAGTAGCCTGGAATCTCCAATTTAATTAAATAAATGGAAAATTGAGTATTTTAGTCAAGATTTTTCAAACAACAATGAAAGTACACAGAGGTGTTCAAGGTGGCGGGTAAAAAGGATAAAAATGAGGAAAAGGTGAGTCACACTGATGATGCTCTGCCAATTTCCATGATGCCTGGTTCACCCGGACTGTATTTTGCTCACCAAAACAGCTTGTTTCTATCAGGATTGGTTTTTATGTGCCAACAGGACACTGTTTGTTTTCAGTGTTACGGAAGAGAATGTAACAACCAGAGAGAGCTAGGGCAAGTCATATACAAAAAAGAAAGTCCATTCACCAGAAAGGCATTATTTATGAAGTTCCAGGAGTGAGAGATAGGATGCTGACGTGGTCTAGAAATTAAATCACCCAAGATGGGGAAGACTGACAATTCAGTGATTGATTGATTGGGAGATATGTTTAATAACAGCCAAAACAATAGCAAAGAGATGTGCAATTTTAATTCTTCTGAAATAACAATGAAGGGCACTCATTTCACTTTTCCCTCTATTTATTTGATGGATTACACATTTTTTCATTCGCTTTTGATCATGTTTTCAGCACCTGCTATGTACCAGGCATTCTGCTAACGCTGAGCACGGAGGTACCAGACACATCCCTGCAGTATACAGCATGCAGCTCCGTGGTGTGATGCACATGTGACAGGTAAACCACAGTGCAGAGAGGGCACAGAGGCCACATCCCTGATCTGCGAAGGGAGAAGCAGACAGGGGAGGCTTCCAGGAGAAGCTGATGTTTGAACTGGGCCCTGAGAGGTGAGTAGGAGAGTCAGCCAGCTGCTCCGGGCAGAAAAGGGGAGGAAGCCCCAGAGGGCAAGGGGCATGGTATATAGTGAGGGACTGCTCTCATTTTAAATGAACACAGATAAAGCATTACTGTTGTACAACAATATAGTGTGGCAATCAAAAATGCTAGCTATGGAGATTATAAAGCAACAGGGAAAGCATTTATGAAATAATGTTAAGCAATGTATTATATGTGGACAATAAGTACAACTATGTAAAATATACATATGGAAAAAGGTAAGAAATATACCAAATAATAGTGTTTGTGGAGTAGCAGAATTATAGAATTTTTTTCTTTTCAAGTTCTCGATGGCATTAACCAGTCTATTTTACAATATAAAATTATATATATGTATTATATACATATGTATGTGTGTGTGTGTGTGTGTGTATACATAGACATTCAAAGAAAGTCAATATGAAAGAGCACAGTACCTTTGCTGTGTTCTCTGAGGTTTCTGTAGTTGAGGGACAGCTGTCAAAGTCCCCTGAGAGGGCATCAATGGGGTCTTGGGCATCTGCAGGTTTCTGAGATTTTAACAAATAACCATCAGGGAAGAAGCACAAGGCAAAGATGCTACGTAGGACATTTCCCCACATCCCTGAAAATATGTTTGTTTAATATAAAACCTTGCTGACGTTATTTTCCTAACAGCCTAGTGTATTACAAAAGAGATATTAAAACAGGAAAATCTTGCCAGCTCTATTTTTTTCTACTGTTTTATACAAGTTGCTTAGTATTCTCTGAGCTTTGATTTTCTAACCTGGAAAATGGAACTGCCTAGCTTGAATGGACTTGGGAAGACAGAAATAATACACTCTTACACACATGCCTTGGCATCCCACCAAGCACAAGGTAGGCATTCAGTGAATTTCAGATTTCTAAAATGTAAAAGTCGCAGCTAGAGTTTAAAAAAATTTTTTTTATGGAGATACGCGGATACGGTATTTACCTTTGATGCCTCGGGTTTCTTTGTAGGTGGCGTCGCTGATTTGCCCTTAGAAACAAAGCAGACTCCTGGTTAAACAAATTTTTGTAAAGGTTTACTTAGGTGTAGTCAGTATTTATATAATCTCTTATCCAGTGACTTGAAATGGAGTTCAGTCAGCCCCCTGCATCTGTGGATTCTGCACTGGCAGATTCAACCAACTGGCAGATCGAAAATATTTAGGGAAATAAAATTCTAGAAAGTTCCAAAAAGCAAAATTTGAATTTTCCACATGCAGGCAACTACTTACACGGCACTTACATTGTATTAGGTATTCTAAGTGACCTAGAGATGATTTAAAGTACAGAGGAGAATGTGTGTAGGGTTACATGGAAATACTATGCCATTTTATATAAGCGACTCGAGCATCCTCAGACATTGGTATCTGGGGGTCCTGGAACTAATGCCCCGTGGACACCAAGGGACGACTGTATAGATTTGCATAACTGATAAACCTGTGTCCCTATCATTTCCTCACCAGCTTTGCTTAACGACTACCCTATAACTATTTCAATAGCCTTGGAGAAAATGCAAGGGTGAGTCTTTTCCTAGAAGTGGAAGAAACACTATGTTAGCAACTTTGTCAGTCATTGTATAATTCTAGTTAAAATGTTACAAAAAGTAACTTGTGTTTTTATGTCTTATTTACTAATTTACTATATGCTCATCTACTATAGCTTATTACACTTGGAAAGGAATGGTCTATAGATAGATTTTTTTTCGGTGAAGATTACAAGGACAACTCATCAGGGATTTTTCCCATCTGCAAAGGCAAGGATACTAAATAATACACTTCCTAAAGAATACAGCAGAGTCACGGGCGACTATCAAAGCAGGGCGGATTCTAGCAGGACGCACAGCTGCTATTGTGACTATTCGACACAAGCGAGGAGGACACTGCAGCTGATAATATCCTATAAACCACAGCCATCACACCCCTCACGTGCATCAGTACAGAATGAGAAAGATGTAATTCACATTTCCTTGGGTTTTTTTTTTGGATGAACAGACCTGGAAAGGGTTATTTAACATCTAATGGACTTGCAAACTAAGAGCCAAATAGGAAGGGGTAGGGTACAGACCAGGTTGACCTAAGCGAAACTGGCTTCCATGTTAGAGACAAAGACAGAGACTTCTTGACAGAGTGCATTTAGATAGAGAAATAGGACTTGTGATTGGGAATATGGCTTTGTCTGTCTTCACTCTCAACAGCACAGGTGGTGTTGTAGGAGAAGAAAGAGGGACAGCAGGTCTTGGAGGGGTCGTATTTGCCCTATGAATTATTCCGATACTAGCTCTTTTTCTGTTCTCCTTCAACAGAGAAACTCTGCTTCAGTCAAGATTACAAATATCATTCTTATTATAGCCTTTTCTTGCAAGGAGAATTCATATACGTACATGCCACAGAATCACTGTTAAGCATCAGTGAGTGAATGAACATTATTCAACTCTCTATGCCACAGTGCCCAGCGCAGTAAACATCCAACAATACTGGCTCAAATAAATATTAAACAGAATTCTAGACAGCCTGCTCAGTGGGGACAGATTAAAAACATCAGTCATGTTACATTTTTATGCTATTGTTACAGTGTACCTCCTGTTCATTTCACGTGAGGTGTGAATCTCAAACGCTTTGGAGCATATATCCATCTAACCTAGACATTGCCCTCATTTACCTCCTTGTCATCATCCAAGAGATGTTGATATTTAGGTGGGATGGTGTCATCCCTTTCTCCCAGCTTGTCTCTGTGTTCAGCTTTCACTTTTTCCTGTAAACAGTGAACGTATATAATTACGATTCAGTTCCGCCTTCACTTAGAGAGTACATTCTAAAATGCAGCATTCAGCGTTTACTGGACTTTTCTGAGGCAAGAAAATAGGGTCTCTTTTAAATCTGTAAGCGAGAGAACAATGTCAACAGACTTTCAGTTGATGGAAACAAGTAAACCCAGTGCTTCTGTTTGTCAATCCACACCTATTAATTTTCTACCTGTATTTTAAATGGAAGTAAATGATTAAATAATTATCTTCAGAAACCATGGAAGGAGATAAAAACCCACAGTTATGAAATATCTTTCACTGTTTCACTTTTGAAGTAAAAAAATCAAGTTGCTGTACCTTGGCACTTAAGAGGTACTATTTACAACTTTGCCTCTTTATAAGGAGCCCTGAAGGACCACGACAGGAGCAAATCTGAAGGGACGTGCTGTTTGTTTGTGTTGCAGGTGAGCAAATACCTGCTGTTGAGTAAGCAGTACCCACCTCCCAGCATCCGTGCCTCAGTGGGACGTGGCTGGTCTCTCGGTCCTGGATTCAGGAACAGCTCCCCACCCCAGGGGTGGGGTACAGATTTTATTTTTCTGCATCATTATAATTTCATTTTTCAAATACAGGTTAAGTTCACCTCGATATTCCTATGACAGTGGTAGAATCGAGACCTAAGGATTCTTTGAAATGTCCTGTCTTTGAGACATAGATTTGTGTGGGACGTTACCTTTCTGGTTCCAAGCTAAATGGACTGTTAAGTACTGAATATTAAGTATAAATAAGTACACTTCTACATGTTGTACAAGATATATAGCATTCAGAGTCTGCACCTTGTGGACACCTCTGTGGTGCTGAACTCCTGGTCCAATGCAGTTAGTTTCGATAGCAGGGACGACTGCTAGGGAAGCCTCTGCCACTACATTTACACAACTTGTGAACCTAAAAAATGCACATGTGTGCATCAGATATGTATGATAAACTTACTGCCAGATACAACCAAGAAAAAATGTGGGAAGAGAATAAAATTAACAAAGCAGGGCTGGCTTTTCCATCATCACAAAGTCTAGCCTCATGAACAGGACGTTTGCCTGAATCTGTGCCATAGCACAGACCTCAGAGAGGAAAGAGACACGACATAGACCATGGAGTAGGAAAAAATTAGGCTGATGTTATCCAACCATTCACTGACTCCAGGCAAAGTCAGAGGCTGAAGTTATCCAACCGTTCACTGACTCCAGGCAAAGTCAGAGCGGGTTTTCCCCTTTGTGTGGAGGGTAGGGTATTCTGTGCTATAATAACTTTCAATTTTCACTTATTAATGATTTGTTTTTCTTTTACCTTGACTTTATCCTCTAGGGGTTTGTTCTCATCTGCATCAGGCTGTCTTTGCCCGAGACTGTCAGAAAGTTGATCCAGGGCATCGTCAAGTTCTTTGTCGTCACTCTGCTAAAAAGTAAATCTGAATCAGTCACTGGTTAGCCAAATGAGGTCACCTGTTGGAGTGCAGCCCTGACACTGCCGCTAAGACTTCTATAAGCTTATGGGGTTGTCACCAGGGAGATGGGCAGGTGGGCAGAGGCGCTGGATCGGCAATCCAACCCTTGTTTCTGAGGGTTTTTCTTCTCCCTCATCTTTCACTCTCAGCACTTGTCTGCACCTGTCTACCCTGCCCCACCCCTGGATGTCTTTCTCTTCTGAGAAAATAGGTCCCTCCCTAAAAAGATGGGGTTCCTGGCCTGATTTTTCTAGAAAATATGTCTTATGATGCTTTCAATGTATGTAACAGTATGTTCCCAGCAAAGAAAAGTCATATGAATTATGATAGCTTAGTTTACTCTTTGATTCCCAAGTGTATTCCTGTAAAGAAAGATTTATACCTAGTTTTAATGATATCTTCAAACAAAATATTAACACTAGAAACTGATGGGAAAAGTGATGGTAAAGGTGTCATTCTAAAACGTACCTGTGAAAGGCAAAAAGGCTTTTGATTGTGGACGTTTATTAATAGCCTCAATCACAGGGGCCCCTAGAATCTGAGTATTAAGAATTGAAGTGTAGGGCTTCCCTGGTGGCGCAGTGGTTGAGAGCCCGCCTGCCGATGCAGGGGACACGGGGTTTGTGCCCCAGTCCGGGAAGATCCCACATGCCGCGGAGCGGCTGGGCCCGTGAGCCATGGCCGCTGAGCCTGCGCGTCCGGAGCCTGTGCTCCGCAACGGGGGAGGCTACAACAGGGAGAGGCCCGCGTACCGCAAAAAAAAAAATCCGGGAACCAAAAAAAAAAAAAAAAAAAAAGAATTGAAGTGTAAATGGCAGCCTTCCTTTCTGTTGCACAGGGACTTCTGTCATTGTGGCTGTGTGTACATACACAGACACACACATAGACACATGGAGAGAGGGCATTTTACTGGTTTTAAGTGCTTCATTAGAGCCCAGGATTATAGCAGCTAATGGTGCTACCCACAGCTGGGTCTGGGCTTTGTCATTTGTGCCTCTGGATATTCTCAGATGATCCCACATTAACCCAACAGGATGAAAATTCACTCAGAATCGCAGAGTACAGCACTAAGTAAGCTTTGATGCTTCATCAAAAGGAAAGGAAGCATAGCTGACTTCACTAAAGCTACTTCATCTCCAACTAGCAAACGGGGCACTTCTTCTCAACCAAGGAGATGGGGATCTGGTTTAGGGCGATCTCTTTATCTTTTGATGTGCCGTGGTCTCCTGGATAATGTATAATTTGGTACTGCAAAGAAAATCAATCAAGGAAGTCTGGAAAAGCTTTGGTCCCACAGTCTTACCTCAGAACATGTAAATAATTAAAACAATATTGACACTAAGGTTCTTCTATTACTAGCATGAAAATGACAAGTTTTTACTGGTGTGAATGGGAGGAAGACAATGCTATTCCATGAGGAGTTTGTGAATTTTGGGGGCAGAGAGAAGCTCAAACACTGAGCAATTCCTTAAAGTAAGCTTGAGGTTAAATAGTGAGTAGTATTATAGCATGGATCAGGAAAAATACAAAGGAGGAGAACATCAATTATCAGGAAAGCTAAATACTTTTTAAAAATCTACTAATCTGAACACAATGCACATTATTGTACTTCAGTTCTAATAAAGCAACAATAATATTAAGCTCCTTCACTGTGTGTAAAATACTTTCACATACATTGTTTTATATATTTAATCATTTTAGATATTCTCTGTCATCTCCCTGTCTCACCAGTCTTACCTCTTCTGAAACGGACGGTGCCTGTTCTTCCTAACAATTTTGTTGATTTTCATTTACTCTGAGGAGGAGTCCTATTTTCTTTCTCCTTGTTGTTGCTGCTGAAAAAAGTACTCATAAACTCTGTTGCTTACCGGAGTGTCTGGGGGTGGACCTGCAGAGTGGTTGGTTGGAGCTGGGGTTTGGGAAACCACTTCAGAGATGACAGCTGAAAGTTTAGCATCTTCCAATTGCTTTTGTAAGAAAACAAACAAACAAAAAGATTTTGACCAGTAATATGGTGTATGCAAATTATGCCCACATACCATCTCTTAAATACAACTCCCAGTATAGCTTTTTGATTGTTTTTCTCTTGATCCAAATGGAAGCACAGCAACACAGCATCTTAAGAGCCATTTTTATTCTACGTCCTATTCCACACGTTATTTTATACAATTTCCTATTCCCATTTATTATCCTAAACGTTCAACAAGCCACTGATTTAGAGTACTGTAGTTTATACATTTCTTGTTGCACGTTTAGGTTGTCTGGAGTTTTCAGCTTTCTTCTCTGTAATTAATTGCTCTGAATAAGTTCTAGAAGTGGCTCTTTTTATGGTGCTAGCTATATTCTGCCAAGGGCCCTCTCAGAGTTGCTAGAAATTCACAGTGCCACAAGCAACGAATGGCCATGCCTGTTTCCCATGGCCTTGCTTGCCTAAATTAGAGATTTATCACATTTTAATTCTGATCATGTATTAGGTATAAAATTATGTGCTACTATTGCTTTAATACTTGGTATATGGGATGAAGAAGCTTCAGTTGTATCATTTTTTTCTTAATGTTAAATGGTATATTATTCTAGAATCTTTCTGAAATAATGATTTCTTTTCTCATTTTAAAGAAACACTGAATCTGTCATTTATGTTCATTTCTGGATTTCTTTCCCATTGGCCTGTGGCTTCGCTTTCTGAATCAGAACTGTATTTTTTGTCATTACTGTTAATAAATCCTGGTGTTTAGTTGGGTTAATCTTCCCTAGAAATACTGAAAAATGCTTTTCAGTATTTTTTCATATTTTTATGCATTTATTTTTCAAATGTATTGGACAACTCAATTTTAAATTCTCTTTTCATAGGTATACATGATAGAGTGCATGCTCATTGGTTCAATTAGCTACACGGTCGAAAACATCCAATGTGCTGGACCAGTATTTCAAATGGAACACATTTTTTACGGCTACAGTGGGTTGAGGGCCATTAATTTTGTGATTGTTTCCTCAGCTCCCACATCAGGTTCTAAGTCACAAGTTTCCATTTATTTCTGCTACCCTAAAAGTACGGAAATAAAACCAGGAATCTCAGAAGACTTACAAGAGATGAAGTGCTTGGGGGAACGGCGAAGTCCTTGGACAAAGCATCAAGGAGGAAGTCTTCACTCAAGGGCTGCAAAGAACCAGGAAATGTATCAACAAACACCACCTCATCAGTCTCTTCAAAATGTTGTCACTGTTTATATGCTGATCAACTCATTCCACAGAAAGCTGTGCCCTCCCCGCATTAACCATCAGGGCCAAAGGAGAGAGAGACACTCAGAGAAAACTGGCTTGCTTACTGGGAGTGGTTCCTTGGGCTCCTTTGGCAGTCGTGGTTTTCCATCTTTATCCTATGCAGGGGGACAGAAACATGGCATTGAGTCATTTCACGTGTATCCTACGTATGCACCTTGTAAACATTATAAGAGGTCGACAGGTTATACCTGATGATATTGTACATTACAAATTTGATTCATCATTTCAGGAAACAGATCCTCTCACCAGGAAATATCCTCTGATTAGCTCACGTCAACAAACAGCTGGCACACATCGGGCATTCCCTAGGCACGGGGGCTGCAAACGGATAGAGCGTGGCTTGCCAACCTCAGAAGCCCACACTACTGTAGGGGGAGCACGTGAACAGTTAATGTAGTGCGTGGCACGTGGGGCTGTGACAGTGTGCACAGGACACTGAGGGAGCACGCGGATGAGACCCTCACCTGCCTGGGGAGTGGGCTTTGCACAGGTTGCCTTGAAAAAGCTGGTTAACTGTAGAGGCAGCACATCCTGAATTACCTCTGCGCCAAGCCCTCTACTAAGCACCGGGAATACCACAGAAAGTAGGACAGACAAATCCCTGCCCTCAGGGAGCTCACCCTGAGGCTCAGATGATGCCAACCTTCAAATGACTCTGAGTGCCACTTCTGAGTAACAGGACAAAATCGCTAAGGCATTTGGGGCTCTTTAGTAAAAGAAGATTTATAAATAGATGGTAAATCCCATGTATCTACACGCGCAAAAAGAAGTGCAAGATTCTCTCTTTAAACACAGAGTTAACCCCTTGGAAGACATGGGGGTTAGGGGCACGGACCTCCCAAGCAGTCAAAAATCTGTGTATAATTTATACTCGGCCCTCTGTATCTGTGGTTCTGCATCCATGAATTCAACCAACTGCAGAAGGTATAGTGCTGTAGTGTTACTACTGAAAAAAATCCGAATATAAGTGGACCCACACAATTCAAACCTGTGTTGCTCCAGGGTCAACCGTGTACTTCTCCTGATAAACTGGTCAAGGTGTTTTTTGTTTTGTTAAAATTCAAGGAGATGCAATGGTTGAGAGTATCACCAGCTTCCCTTTTGACAAACTCCTTTACCCCTATTTCCACCTCCTCTGCACGTTCACATATACCTTCTGACCACTGTTCAGTGAGGAGGGAAACAGCCTGAGGCTTGCTCTCCACCATCCTTTAGCTGCAAAGGCAGCACATTTCCCAAGTGACACACAGGAGCAGGGGCGAGGGCACGTCTGCTCCACACTCAAACTGAGATCATCCCGTGTCTGGAAGGGGGAACCTGTGGTCTACCCTCAGGGAGCTGAATCTATTGAAGAGGCCTGATGGGAGCGGAGCTGAAGAAGAACAACATAGGATTTAAACAAGAGATCAAGCCAGCACCTGGAAATGCTATAAAGCTACAGGTAAGTAGTAATGGGTGGGATCAACAAGTTCAGAGAAGGATGAAACTACCGCAGAATAGAGCGGTCAGGAAAGCTAATCAGCTGCATTCTTAAAAACTGCTACTAAAATTCAGCAAGAGGAGAGAGAAAGTAACCAACCTCCTACTCTGAAGAGTTACGGGCACGTGACCAGCCTTTTTTCAAATGTGACAGCTGCTTAAGGGCTACATAGTCTAAGAACCTTGCAAACGAACAAGCCGAAATGAATAGGAAGTCCATGGTTTCAACTGACTTGTGAAATGCAGAAAGGAAGCGGACTAAAGGTATCCAGAATAATAAACTTTCAATCAGGGAGAGCTCAGTATAGTTCCTGCCTTTGCCAAATAAATGGACTGGTACACCTGCTGCATACGAGGAGCATCAATCTGATTTTCCTGCATCATCCATGAAGTGGCATATCTCTTAAGTAGCGGCCTCCCCCTTGTTACTTGGTCTGTACAAGCTACGTTCAAAATAAAAGAAATGGGTCAATTTATCACTATATTCAGTGTCAAGTAGGCTCTCTTATTTGTCAACTTATATTTAAGGTTTGTAAATCTTTCCTCAGGAAGTGATTGTTGCTCATTTTGGTTTTCCTATCTGTATGAAGGTTTCCTAAGTTTTCTCTGCTTCTGGTATTCTAACAAGCCACCTATTAGACAGGCAAAAATTAGGTAGTTAAGACATTATATTTCTTTCACCTAAGGGAGGAGTAAAAGGCCACTTAGGAATATTTTAGTTTCATAGCTGGTGTGCAAACAGGATATTAGTGAACTGATACTATTTGGTGTAGAAATACTAAGAAACGTGATCTTTATGTCCCAGGTCTGTTCGCATGTCCCTTTTTCATGTATATGAAATTCAATATAAATTAAAATAAATTAGAAAAAGATCCCAGCCTGTTTACCTTGACCTCTTCTAATCTATAATCAGGAGGAATTGTTTCTTCTTTTTCACCAAGTTTTTCACGATCTTCTTCTTTGGCTTTCTCCTGAATAAAAATGAAACCATCTTCATTGTTAATACATCTTTTTCTCATAAAGTGGATGCCTGAGTGACTACATTTGAGGTCAACAAATCCATTGTTAGGTTCCTACAGCAACTCCATCTTTGACACTGTATCCTGGTTTAGCAGGCTCAGACAGCACCACTTTTAGCCTGCTGGGCTAAGAGGCAGTCGTGAGGAGCGGTAGAGGCAGTGCCTCTTCTCTCCTGACTCCTCAGCAGTGGAATTGCAGGTGGACAAGGTGAGACTCAGAACTCTGATACGTGCACGCCAGCCATCCACTGCTGCACCTAAACACTGATGCTCACTCAGGGTTTGCTTACTAAACAGGACATGCACAATAACAGAGAAAGACAGCTGGTCATGTGTTGTAGGAAATTTTAAAAAATGACTGAGTTATCTGGGGAGTCAGGGCGATCAGCGATAGTTCTTTTCTAGCAGTATCCGAGCTGCCATTACCTTGACTTTATCCTCCACGGGCTTTCCAACTTCTGGACCAGCTTCCTTTATCCCCAGGCTTCCAGCCAAGGCTTCTACAGCATCACGTGGCCCCATGCCCTTCTAAAAGCACATCACGGGGTACACTAAGTAGGTGGTTAAGCATTCCTTTTAAAAGAGACTACAACAAACAATTCAGATGGGCATAGCCTTATTTCAGGCCTAGAGAAGAAGCACATGTCATCTTTTAATAATCTAAAAAATCAACTGAATTAGAATCTACGTTTAAAAATCCTGAAGTGTTAAAAGTTAGAGCAAGTTTCTTATGTTAAACATTAAGTGTATGCAATTCATGTACTGACACTGAGAAACTTTTAAGATCTAACCCGCGTTTTGGTTCAGAAATTAGGAAGTTAAGAGACTGGGTAACACCACACAGAAGCTGAAAGCCAGGAAAGAAGAAAGAAGTGATCTTTATGTGACTGTTTTAGAGATGGCACAGGAAAGCTTTCAGAAAAGCCCTTGAGAGGACACTCTTCCCAGTGAAACAGCTGGGCCCCGGAGGCAGTGGCTTCAGCTGAGCCTCTACTGAGGCACAGAAGCTTGTGTTCTCTATGTGGCTTCTACTGGTCAGAGTGGATTCACGCCAGTTCAGGTGACGGCCTGTGACTTATTAACCCGAGTGGCCCAATGAGAACAGTCTACCTGGGGTCCAGTTGTTGAAAATGAAATGTGCTCCCTGTGATATAGTGAGCTCTGACCACAGTGGTATTTAAAATGAAACTGGACGAACACAGAACATTAATGGCATAAAGAGAAAATAAAGGATAAGTTATGTTTGGGCTAAAGAGAGGACTAGATCCAGCTTTTTCCAAACCACAGGTCATGATCCATACATGATGAGCTCTTAAAATCAATTTAGTAGTTCATGGTCAGGACTCTTTTTAAATGAAGAATATAAAATAGAATGCATCGTACATACCAAGGATAAGTATCATTTACTAAACTATTGTTCTACTGTGTGGGTCCTGGGTTGCAGAATCCATGCATTTCCAACTCTGGTCTTGGTCAAAAGTGTGAAAGCTCCTGAATTAGTCTCAAAGATTATTCTTATTGTAAAAGAATATGACTTCACATGGAGTACATATTGGAATTTTAGAGTAAAAGCGTCTTTCTGTTTTATACAGATTAGCCATCGTCCTAAGAAAAGTGTTGCTAAGCTGCACCTCAAAAGTAAAGATCACCAGTGAAAAAAGGGCCGTCGAGTGGAAAGTGATTTATCACCATCTAGTGGTTGGACACTGAATAGATTTTATTCTGGGGGGGGCAACAAACATCCCTGATGTTTCCAACCTGCTTGGGATTGTAACTAAGAGCTGCAGCGGTCCCCAAGCCTTAGCCAAGCAATCTGATTGCTACCTGATCCAAGTCACCTGCTCACACTTCTGTTTTCTACTCTCGGCTGCAGAATCTTTGGAAACTACTGCTTCCCAAGCCTGTGCCCTTTGGCTCAAGAAATAAGTGAAACCGAGTTAGAAAAGCTAGGAGAAGCAGCAGTCTTAAGAGCTAAAGAATTTGGAAACAGGACCAATGACAAAAGCTTCTATTTTTTTTTTGCGGTACGCGGGCCTCTCCCGTTGCGGAGCACAGGCTCCGGACGCGCAGGCTCAGCGGCCATGGCTCACGGGCCCAGCCGCTCCGCGGCATGTGGGATCTTCCCGGACCGGGGCACGAACCCGTGTCCCCTGCATCGGCAGGTGGACTCTCAACCACTGCGCCACCAGGGAAGCCCCAAAGCTTCTATTTTTGTTGTCAAGTTCAGAACTAGAACTCAGGTCTTCGGATTTGCTCAATAAACTTTCTTTTTCTACAACAAGAACTGCAGAGGGCAGACGTTCATCTCCTTCCCCTGGGCTTTCTGTTTCCTTTTGCTCACTGATCCTCCAGCCTCTCTTGAGTTCTCTGACCTTTATCACACTCTGCGGCTATTCTTTCTGGCTCCCATGGGTGTCACAGTCCCAGAAATGCCAACTGACCTCAGTGATGATAAACTCGGCAACTGTGGTAACCAGAGTTGGTGGAGTAGAGGCCCAGGAAAGGCAGTCAGAGAATAGAAAAACAAGAGCTCTTTTTTTTATTTTTTTCCTCTCCATTAAAAATCCAATGCTCAACTCTCTACAGTCAGGATAAAGCTGGAAAGGAACTAACTCGGCTCTAAGGCCCTGGCAGTCACAGTTGACACAACAGGTAGATGACACATGTTTAGGTCACAAGAGTTCTGCCCTGGAATATTGGCTACTGTCTTTTTGATGCCAATCACTGCCTCTGTGCCTACTTCCTCCACCAGTCTCTTCCCAGATTCTCTCTTCCTCTCCTGTTCTTTACCACTGTGGCCTGTGCCTGAATACCACAATGTAAAAGTTTTTGGAGGGTACCCTGAGACTCTCCCAACCAAATAAAAAGGAGGTCACGTCCTAAGGCAGGAGGGAGACCCTGGACTTGCAGCTGGCAGCCAGGATTTCCCTGGCAGGAAGCAGCCACTCAGGGTACCCAGGACTCTTGTCCTGCATCTTCTTCAAGGCCCTCTTCTCTCAAACAACTAAATGCACATACCCCAATACCTGAAGGGCTCCACACCTCTGTGCTGGGCTGTCCTGGGTTTGCTGGTCTCCCCAGGAAAACAGTGCTGTTCCCACTTCTCAGCAGGATCCTGTCCTCCACCTGCAAACCTTTTCGAGTTCCCTAGAAAGCAGCTCCTTCACCCATGTTCCTGCTGCCCTTTTCCCATATGAGAATGATCAAACTAAACTGTAAGCCTGAACCTGGCCCATATCCAAACTAGACCTGAAGCGGGCTGAGAGCAGGGGCCATATCTTACATCTCAGCTGAGGTTCTGAAAGGTTAAGTGAATTGCTCAAGGTCAACTCGAAGTTCATTTCCCTCGTTTATAAGAGAGACATGATCAGAACAGCCTTCACAGTGTCCTTGTGAAAATTTAATGAGAAGATATTGCAAAGCATCTAGAACAAGTTTAGTTACTCAGAGTGTAGATTCACTAAGTCTGTACTAACGAGAAACATAGTTCCATCAGCTGTTATTCTCTGAGTCAGATTCTACCTGCTAATGGAAACAAAACTCACTGAGTTCCAAAGAAAACAGATTCAACTAGTTAAGTATCATACTTTATAGAAAAATTAGAAAGTGAGAGAGAGGCAAGAAAAGAAGGAAGGGGAAAGGAAGTGAGTCCACCTGTCTCCCTTCAGTTGCGAGAGGAGTCATGATGACAAAGGTACAGATGATTCCACCGGGAGAGTCAATAAAAAGTAATATCAGGCTATTTGTGGGACACCAAATCAGCTTGAAAGACACAGGAATGTGAAGAAGCATGATTAACCACAGTAGCCGAGGAGCTAGAAACAATTTCAGAAGGTCAAAACAAAACAAAACAGTTTGCAGCAGTTGAATTAAAAATTTAAATCTAGCCTGAGTTTCTAGCTCCTCCCAGAAGCCTAAACAGAGGATAATATAGCTATCTAAGATTTTATTTTTATTTTGTTAGAATAAAGTAATATGATGGTAATACACAGCAGAAAGGGCAGGGGAGGAAGAACATTACTTTCTCAAGACATTTCTCAGTGCCCAGAGGACCACTCACCTCCGAGGCTGACGGGGGCGGGGCTGACTGCACACAACACAAGGAGGTCCGAGGCACGGCCGCTTCCACAGGAGTAGGGGCAGCAGTCTGAGACTCCTGCAGAAAGAAGCAGGTACAATGACGAATTTTTAGAAATTTATTAAGACTGAACAATGATAGACCAACAATACAGTCTGCTACACCATATGCTGTGAGCGTGACTTTCTTGAATGCCCAAGGATTTTGAGCAGTAAATAAGTCAAGCCATGTTGAAACTCTTCAGCTACCATTACTTCACCTTGGTTTCACCTCTTCCCTTAGGTAGGTTACTAAACCTCTCTGATACAGTTTCCACATCTGCAAAATGAGGACAATTAGAGTACCTACATCTCAAGGGTTGATAGGGGCCTTGAATGAGATAAAACAGGCTGAGTGCTTTGCATAGTACCTGGGAACACAGTAAGCTCAGTGAATTTTATCAACTATTATTATTTATATTATTTGCCATCATATAATATGTAACAATAATACCAATTATAAATGCAATACAATATTTCATTTAAAGACCTCATTTTTACATATCTAAGAGCACCCTGTAAATTGGAAATAGCTACGTACAAATGCAAGGTAGTAAGACTATCCCAGGGGTTCTAAAAGTGAGGTCCCTGGATCAGCAGCCTCAGCGCTACCAGGGAACTTGTTAGAAATCCAAATTCTTCTTCCCCACCTCAACATACTAAATCGGGAATTCTGGGTTTGGGACCCAGTAATGTGTGCCTTAACAAACACTCCACGTCATCCTGATGTGTACTGAAGTTTGAGAATCACTGTGCTATTTTGTTACAAGAGTAAAATTTCAAACAGATTGCTTTTAATCCAGACATTTATGGAAGCCTATCCTGTATGCAAGGTGCTCAGCAGATGACCATTAATAGGGCGTGAGCTCTTCTTTCAAGGAATTTACTATTTAAAAATATGTATAAATGTTAGAAGTAAAGACCAGTGCAGCTAAAATCTTGTTTGCAACATGCCTCAACAGGGATATATAAAGAAAGCATGACAGACCTCCCTGGTGTGTTGTATTCTGCTTAACAAGAGTTGGAAGGGTGGTAAGGTTGGGGAGGGAAATGCAGGAGACAAAGGCCATATTTTAGCTGAGCCTTAAAGGGATGACTACGATTTTAGTTGATCTAGAATTTGGAGAGGTTATTCTATGCAGAAGGAACCATATGAGAAAAGCCTTGGAAAACACACAAGTACTTACAATCTGAGTTTAGTGATAGGGGGACACATCTTGGCATGAAAGGAAGCTGGGGCCCAAATACATGAGCAGGAACTTTTTTGTAGGGAATGGGAACTCCTGAGGGTTGGAGCAGGGGAATGTTGTGGCTACAAACATGCTTGAGAAAGAATAATGCCGGTGGACATATGGGATGGGCTGGAAGGAGACCAAAGACACAGGCCATTGCCATCTTGAGGTGACAAGTGATGACAACTTTAACTAGGTCAGTTACAGAAGCAGGAATGGAAAGAAAAGCATGGGTGTGAATATCTTCCTGAAGGAATAATTAACTAAAGGACTTAAACTGCAAGAATATGAGGGTCAGCCCGGGAAAATAAAGCACATCCAGAAACAGGCAAGATGAAAACTGCATGTGAAAAAAGATGGCAAGATGGGCCTTTTTATCAGCCACTTCCTGTTAAAAGTTTTGGTCTCACATTTTTAAGATTATAGACAAACATTAAAAAACAACAAAAACTGGCGATTTTTATTTTTAGAAACGTACTTCTGTTTTTTCAGTTGGCTTAGACTGTTTTTCTTTACACTTAGATTGGTCAAGATCTTCTGAAAGTTCATCAATGAGTTCTGATTCACTCAGGGGCTGTAACATAAGAAATATTATATAATATGAAGAAAATTATTTTTACTTTGATAAAAGAAAAAAGCTTTCATAGAGAAAAAGGTTTTCTGGTAAACACATATTATGTCATATCTTAGGATCTAAAACCAAAAGTTAATTTATACAGGGTATATGTTTCATTTATCAATGTAAGGTAAGTGTCATGCAACAAATAAGGAATACTAAACACCTCAGTATCACAAACATGTTAATGGTTTATTTAGTTAAAAGTTTTCCTGATACTTCAATTTCAGAGTAATTTTGCTCAAATAAGATTGCCTGTTTGTTCCAATGAAGATCTTTATCGTTTTTCCTTATGTGATGGTTTTTTCTACTTCCAGCGACTCTCCTTATGAATAAGTCAGAGGAAACATAGATCATATACTCCTTCCCTATGACTACATGCAGTTTTGGCAGGAAAGTTCTGCTATCCCTAGTTCCTTCAGGTGAAGTGGTATTATTCATTTCCTGTAATTAGTCAAAATCTCCACATGCTCTAATCTATGACAGAATGGCATGTAACTCAGAAGCTGCGCCCTAGGGTTGGATAGACAGTTTCGAGTCCTAGCCTCACTATTCCCTAGCTGTTTGACTTTGGGCTATTTACAGAATCCTTCTGTGTCTCAACTTCCTCACCTGTAAAATGGGAATAATAATAGTGCCTTCCTCATTCAGTGAGGACTCAAAATGATAACACACAACACCATTTAGTGTAGTGTCAGGCACATAGTAAGGGACTAATAAATGTAGTTGCTTAATATCATCATGATAGGTAACTATGCTGATGAACACCAAATTAAGTAAAGGCAGCATAGAACCATTAGAGCACCTGATGCTGTAATTAGGATCAAACCAAGTGCTAACAAGCTAATTTAAGGGCCCTCTTGATATCCGCTCCTAATGTCCAACGAACATCACCTGTAAATTTGTAATATTTTAGTAATAATTCATGAGATAAATAATCATTAAAATATGTGAAAAAGAGTCAGAGATCTAAGCCAGGTGTTGCTGTCAAAAGTTCTTCTCACCTTAATAGTAGGCTGGCATGCAAGTCTCTACAGTGAGATCTGGTCTGTCAAAATTATCTGTTTATACCTTACAGTTCTATTGTTTTCTAAGTATCAAAAAACACTTATTTCCTAACCTTGGGTTTTTCTTCAACATCTGGCAAGAGTGGTTTTCCATCTTTATCCTGTAAAATGAAATTAAAAATACATTTAAAATGAATAGAAAATTTTGCTTTCTTGTCCCATTAAGTTTGTTTTAGAAATTCCAGGATTTGAGAGGAGATTGTTTTCTTTTTTGCCATATATCTGAGTGAGTTTGTGTTTCAAATTAATGTTTTTATAAAGTATCAGAATAAGGAGTTGAGCTGTAAAAATCAAGAAACCAAATGCTATAAAATATAATGCAATTACTTTTCTTTAAAAGTTACTGAAGGGACTTCCCTGGTGGCACAGTGGTTAAGAACCCACCTGCCAAAATGCAGGGGACATGGGGAATTCAAGCCCTGGTCCAGGAAGATCCCACATGCTGCAGAGCAACTAAGCCCGTGTGCCACAATACTGAGCCCGCATGCCACAACTACTGAAGCCTGCATGCCTACAGCCCGTGCTCCACAACAAGAGAAGCCACCGCAATGGGAAACCCGTGCACCGCAACAAAGAGTAGCCCCTGCTCGCCACACCTAGAGAAAACCCGCGCAGGGCAACGAAGACCCAGTGCAGCCAAAAATAAATAAATAAATAAAATAAAATTTAAAAATTACTGAAAAATAATTTTCATCTTTTGGATAAGGAAGTAGAATTTTTAAAAATGTTCTTTGGCTAAAAAGATGCAGCTACATCAATGAAAGACTGAAAAAAGCTTCAATTTTCCAACCCAGGGTGAAGAGGTAAGATATCATTCCTATAAAACTGGTTTTTCAGAATTCACAATTTAGAATGTTTCTAAAAAATGAGAAACTTTCCATATATAAGCATTGTAGCTATTTTCTACCATATGTTTATGTGTATCATTTTAAAGATAAATTAAAATTTAAGTACAGGAATAAGTCCATCATCCTCACGTCAAACTGAAACCAACAATAACAAAACCATCTTCACTGAGGATACTGGTTAATCTTTGTATGTTTATCTACCACTTAGAAGATCTATGTGCTTTTATCCATATAGCAGTTAGAGAAATATTATTCCCAAATTATTCCTCTGCTTTAAGGTTAAGGACCTATGTCAAGCATGGTTAACAGCTGAAACACTTGAATTTGAGGGAATTTTAATGACCACACGGTCATTACTTAGGAAACCCTCTTTTAAAGGGTCCAACTGTAGAAGACAGAGAATAAAGCGTTCAGGGTCTTCAGAGTTAATATCAGACACGTCCTTAAGCATCATGGGGACAGACAGGACAAAATGCGATGCGAAGGCAGGAGGAGTGAGCTGCCGTCACGCACCGTGGCAAACAACGTACCGTGGCTGGTTTTAATCTATACTCTGGTGGGACTGTTCTCTCATCTTCACCACACTTCTTTAGTTTCTCTTCTTTGGCTTTTGCCTGAGGAAGGTGGAGAAAAAAAATAAGCATTTCGATAATACATGTGAAATAAGACATCACTTTATCCATGGGTGTCGTGGAGGAGACCAAATCAGATTAAAGTGCCCAGTGAGCAGTTAGGAGGAAGGCAGTGTAGGGTGACGGACAAAAAAACAACACAGCCAGGAATCCCGGGGAGGTGTCCCTGCCCTGTCTCTATGACCTTGGGAAGCCACCTAGGCTTTCTTCGGCTCAGTTTCTTGAGCTGTAAAATGGGGCTACTAAGAATCCTTACCTAGCTTGCTGACTTGTAAGGATCAGCAGAGAAAATTAAATAAGATATCCTCTGAAGAAAGGTAAGCACAGTGCACAAGCTGGCTGCAATTATTTTACAGCCTCCACCTGTCGTACTGAAAGAGGCAGTTATCTAAGGGGGAGAAAACAACCAAATCTCATGTATGCTAAACACGGTTCAGAAAGGGGAGAGGCATCCCATCACAATCTTGGCTGATCCAAGGATAATTAGTTTTCCCTTTTTAAAAAAAAAAAAAAAAACTTATTTATTTATTTTTGGCTGCATTGGGTCTTCATTGCTGTGTGTGGGCTTTCTCTAGTTGTGGCGGGCGGGGGCTACTCTTCTTTGTGGTGCGTGGGCTTCTCATTGCAGTGACTTCTGTTGTTGCGGAGCACGGGCTCTAGAGTACACACTCAGTAGTTGCGGCACATGGGCTTAGTTGCTCCACGGCATGTGGGATCTTCCCAGACCAGGGCTTGAACCCGTGTCCCCTGCATTGGCAGGAGGATTCTTAACCACTGCGCCACCAGGGAGGCCCTGGTCTTACTGCTTTTAAAAGAACTCCCTTCAGTAACACCAAGATGTCACTGGATTACTGAACCATGCACAACCAAATGCATTACAAATAAAAGTGCAGTTCCATGGCAGATCAGTGGCTTCTAGGATATAACATTTGATTTTAAACTCCTGGTGGGTAACGCAAAGTTCCATGATATGTAATAATTTGTACCTGTATCAAGGTACGGATTTAAATCACAAATCAAGGAGCTCCTGGGCACAAAAGTGTGTGTGCTG
>NW_020172453.1:321415-342410 GCF_003031525.2 Neophocaena asiaeorientalis asiaeorientalis | reverse complement strand
TGTTGGGGGGGGGGGGGGGGGTGGCGTGTGTATTTAGCTGATTCTAGCTCAGCCTTTTGCTCCCATCTACATCTCAGCCTAAGATTGTGGTTCTCCATTGAGTGCTTAGTTAGTTGATTCATTTTAAAATATTTAATGAGCACTTTTAATAAGCCAGGTACTTTTCTAGGCTTTGGAATTACAGTTGTATTCTTCTATAGAATAATAACTGGGATGAAAGGATTTTTAAAAAAGTATTTCCCGTTACATTCTACTGCAGGATATGAAGTAAGTCCTGTTATATAGTGGTACTCCCCAGTTCAGGGATTTGTGAGGTCATTGGCTATAAAACAGTCCTCATGAAAGAATCACCTGTATAGGACTGTCCTCTCCACTTAGGCTCGTGAACAGTGAGTCACACGCACAGCTAGATCCTTTCTATTCTTTGATCTTTATATTCCTTAAATGACTGCATTGTAGGTTTGTATCCAGTAGGAGGTGAAAACAAACATCCCCTGAATGGAAATAGTTCCAGACTAGGTAACTACACTAGAAATAGGGGAGATTAATAATGAGGTATCACTACAGAATAAATGCATTATGATACATTATGAGAATGACAAGTAGGCATGGACCTCTTCTCTGAAGCATCACCTGGTGCAGAACGTGCTGGAGTGGCCGTGGACTCCTATCGCATATCGACCTTTATGAGCCTTATCACAGCGGACTACCCAGGAAGTAGTGAATTCACCATCAGGTGCTAAAAATTCAACTTAAGAATCCAGAGGATTGGAGAATCTTTACACTTTGTACACAATTAAAAAGGAAAACTAGTGTTAAGAGTAGAATAGTCCTTTTTGTTCAAATTTTAGGAGTTTGCTAACTTTCTAGAGGAAATTTAATACATTTATATGCATCCCTAAACCCAAACTGTTTAAAAGTTATTTTTACGTAACTTTTTTACATCTACCTAACTGATTTTAGTCACTCTAAGAGTCTTTTCATCCTGGGATTATGTTTATACTTTCTGCCCCCAAATTATCATCTTCTTAAATCACCTTAACCATCTGTAAACAGCCTGAGGCAGATGTGCCATTGGCTGGCTGCCATGCAGCCCTCGATGGTGGACTGCCAGGGTCCTGCCAGGACCACCCTTTCCTTGAGACACTGTGCACCTCGCACTATGTTGTCATCAAAGTTTCCCTTTCTCCCAATACATTACTTGGTCCTGGAGGACAAGGACTGCTTCCCCTGCTCCCTTGTGTTCGCCTTCGCAAAGCCTGTCGTGCCACACTGCGCCCGGCAAGACCTCAGAGAAAGTCGAAGATAGAAACTGGCCCATTTCAGACCAGGGCAGTCCCAGACTCAGGGGGCGTTGCTGGGAGTCAGCGAGACTCACCTTCCCCAGTGACTCAGAACAGGAAGTGACAGCGGAGGCAGCAGCGTTGTGACAGCGACAAGTGCCAGCTCCCACCCTGAGCTGACAGGCTGGCGCCCCTGAGGGTCCCCACCACCACCACACTGCCTGGCCAAGGATGCCCACAGGGCGGCTCTATGCCTTCCCTCCTCTTTTCCCCCAGAGGACTCAGTTCAACAATTCTTTAAAAATTGAAATTTAATATGAACACTCTCTTCTGCCAAATACAAGCTTGCTTGGGCTCGTAAGGCTTGTTAAGGTCTTGGCATGTGGTGGGGTAAACTCTCCCCAGCAGCACACTCTAAACACGCAGCAAATCCAGTTATAAAGTCATTGTTGCTTGATTTTATTCTAATTTGGGACAAGTTTTCAACATTTTCCCCCATAGTTATAAAAAGGATCTTCTCCCATCCGATCTGCAACCATCTCCCTCTCTCCTTATAAAGAGAAGCACCTGGAACCTTTTGAAAATACAAATGTCCAATTTCCATGAGAGCAGACAAAACTATTTGTCACCAGGCCACTGCCTTCGTTGTTATCTTGTTTAGTCAGGTGTCGTCTGAGAATTGGCAAAGAAGATTAGTGTTCATTTTAAGTATTAAAATTCTAGATGGTTAACAAGACAAACACTGAAATATCCTTTTTGGTTGCTAACTCCCCAGCAATAAATATCTGAATTAGCCAGACACTGAAAGTAAGGCAGGACAAAGAACAGTTCATTTAAAATCTCTAAGAAAATAAAAATGGTACAAGAATTCTAAACACGTGTAATGCATTAGCTTTGTAACCTTGTAACCTGAAGACTAACAGGTTTTGTATGTGAACTCCAAGGTCAGTACCTCATTGACTTCCTTAATGGAGCTGAGGTCGAGCTCAGGTTCTGGCTTCCGGCTGCCCAGCGAAGCTGACAGAGCCTCGAGTGCCTGATCACTCATTGTGTCCTGTGAGGGGAAAAAAAAATTCTGTACATTAAAAAGAGAACATCTCCTCAACCTAAACAATCCACCCATTTCTTTGTGAAATTCAAAATTTTAAAACTCTAAGAATAAGTTGTGGATTGGGGAAGGACTCCAGGAAGGCAATTTTATTTAAAACCTAGTAAAAGAGAGAGAAAGAAAGAAGAACTTACCAGTGAGTGAAAACTAGGGCTTAGGACTCGTTTCTACACTAACAGTGCTCTCAGAGGTACACTTCACCTCTCACTTAGCAAGCTAGAAGTGTAACTAATAATAATTATATTATAAAATACTCATATCAAAATAAAAGCTGCAGGAAGTAACCTTTCACTATCCTGCTTTTCTTTTTCTAAAAATGTCTCTAAAAATGACTTCTGACAACCCTGTCCTTCAGCACGATGGCTAAGCCCAGGAAGCAGGGGGCCCTGAAGTGGCTGATGGCTGTAGGAACTCCCACTCCCAGGGGTGTGGTGCTCTCGCTGCTCCTCAAACCAGATAAAAATAAACCGCCCACCCCAGGAGCGAGGGGCAGAGCAGCAGCAACAGAAACGGCTCCTTGGGGCTTCCCTGGTGGCGCAGTGGTTGAGAGTCCACCTGCCGATGCAGGGGACACGGGTTCGTGCCCCGGTCTGGGAAGATCCCACATGCCGTGGAGCGGCTGCGCCCGTGAGCCATGGCCGCTGAGCCTGTGCGTCCAGAGCCTGTGCTCCGCAACAGGAGAGGCCACAACAGCGAGAGGCCCGCGTACGGGAAAAAAAAAAAAAAAAAAAAGAAACGGCTCGTTGGATTATCTGGACCATCTGCAGATGGGGCATGTTTTCTCATCCAGCCCAGGGCTGCAGTGCCACCTTTCAGGATTCACAAGGATTAAGTTATAGTCAACTGTGGTTAAGGTGGAGAGAAGCAGCTATAACAACATCCCCCTAGTGATTCACAGGACTCAAACTCCTTTAGAAAATCAAGTTGAAGATTTGATGTCCCAAGAGTGCAGTTCCTCTGGGATCCTGCTCTTCTGTGTAGTGTGTTGGTGAGATAATCTTATTCCACAACCAAGGCAAGTGTGCTGAAATCACCCCTAAGCATTTGTAGAAACAGAGCAGGCCTGCCTGGAGATGACCAATATAACCCTGACTGGTTTCACTATTCTACACAGGCCCGAGGGAGCAAAGCTGCTCAGTAGGTGGGATGCACTATTGGGGTTCTCCCCAGTCAGCCTGATGAGCCTCCGGAAAGCAACTGCTGTCAGGAGGACCATGCTTAATTTTAAAGAAGTAATTTTTTTATACCTCTTCCACCTTTCTTTTTTTCTCCTTGGGTGGAGCAGCGCTTTTGATTACTTCAGCTGACTGAGCTTTTAAAACCTCTCCTGTAGACTTCTGAAAAACAAAATACAAAAGATTTGACTTACAGAAGAAGGAAACGTATTAACCAAATCGTAATAACCAGAACTAAAAGGTTGTTGTTGTCTTAAAGTATGAGATGGTTTCTAACAAGTTTCCCTCATTACATTAAAAACAATACCTCTTTCTTGGTTTTCTTCCCATCAGCCGTAGGAGAACTGCAGGTGAAGTCTGATGACAAGGCATCTATGGCATCATCGGGCCCCAGGGGTTTCTAAAGAAACGGGCGGCACGACAGGTCACACGCAGGAATCATTCAAGTGACAGATCAGATTATAAACCCAGCAAACGAAGAATGTACTTTTGCAATTCCTTGACTACCAAATGAGATGATCAACGAAATAACTCAGATGAAAGCCTACGTTTGGGAGGAAACTGGATGCTCAATAAATATTATTTTCCTGTTTCTCTCTTCTCAACGTATTACATGTTAGGATATCCTCATCCTATTTTTATTAACATTTAATTTATCCTAAAACTTTCTTGTCCCCATTCTTCTTTCCCTCAAAAAAACTACTTAGGAAATAAACACGCATTGAAACAACCCCCAGGCCCACCCCCGTTCTCTGAACAGATGGAAACTTCATCTGATTTAGAGATTAATATAGTCATAATCCCAAAATATAGAATTGATAACTCTATCCCCCCAACCAAAGATATAAAAAGTGTTAAATCTGATATTAGAAGACAGTTATGTGAACTCACCGAAGAGTCTGGAGGAGGCCCTGTGATTCCTTCTTTTTTCTGAAACAAATATTAATTTGATGATGCTGAGAAGGCAAAATTAATCCTTACAATTGGCAAAATTCATAGCTCAGTGAATACTATGGGCTGAGTTGTGTCCTCCCAAAATTCATATGCTGAAGTCCTATCCCCTAGAACCTCAGAATGACTGTATTTGAAGACAGGGCCTTTAAAGAGGTAATTAAGGTTAAATGAGAACATTAAAAGGGGCCCTAATTCAATAGGACCAGTGTTCCTATAAAAGGGGGAAATGACCCAGAGATCCACGTAGAGAAAAGACAACATGCAGATATGTACACATAGAAGATGTGGAATTACTCCACATGTAGGTATCTATAGACCAAGGAGAGAGGCCTGAGACAGATCTTCCTCTCACAGCCTTCAGAAGGAGCCAACCCTGCCCACATCTTGATTCCAGTCTTCTAGCCCCCAGAATTGTGAGACAGTAAGTTTCTGCTGTTTAAGCCATACAGTCTGTGATACTCTGATATGGCAGCCCTACCAAAGTAATACAGTGAGCTTCAGAGTAATGACAATTTTGCACGCCCATTATATTATCTAAGTTAAAAAAACTGGATATATTAATGTGATAAAAATTATAATTCCAAAAAAGAAACAATAAAGTATAAGTAAATGATTGTTTAACTTACATTTAAAAGTTCCCTATATTTTGGAGGAAGTGTGACTTCTCTTTTACCCAATTCCTCTATGAAAGTAGAACTCATCAGATCCTAGAAGAAAACCGTACACATAAGGATATTAGCTGAGAATGTTATACACATATTCTTAAACCAAAGTACTATTGCATTCTTAATTTATGGAACTATTGAGTAAATATAAATCATTTAGAAGCCAATATTTTACACAACTCTGAATTCTAAGTTTCCACAAATACTTGCCCATATTTAATTGGCTTAACCCATTAGTAATGCTATAAAATATTCAAACCACTATATTAAATTTCATTCATATATAAAATGCATTCTATTTAAAAATATTTTTCATTATCTAATATTTCTATACCTACAAAAGAGCAGTTGATAACAGTGAATTTCTATATAACTCAACAGATCTAGTTATTTCGTACATAATAAGAAAAAAATCAGAGTGATGTTTCTTTTTTAGCACTCTCCAATCCAATCCCTCTTCCTTGTTTTCCAGAGATAGCCATCATCCTGAACTTTATCACATCCATCAATGTAAAGTTGAGTATATTTTAAAACAATTATTCCACATGTAGATACCCATAATCAATATACACCATTACTTTGCCTATTTTCAAGTGTTATATAAATGGTATCAAATTCTTATGTCATTTGGTAATGTACTATTTTAATTCAAAGTTATATTTTTGTAATGTTATCCATATTGATACATGAATAAGCCATTTTAACCACTATAGAGTGTTCCACTATATCATCTTGTCTCCTGTTGAACAAAATCATTTCCAAATGTTTCACCTGTTCTTAGAACTCCTTATACACCTGGGCAAGGCTCCCTTCAGCAAGTCTCTCTAGACGTGGGATTGCTGGTTAGAGGGTGTGCACATCTTCATGTGACATCCACAGGCTCTGGGCCAGTTGTCAGACTTTTACACTTCTGCCAATCAGATGAGTATGAAGTGCTATCTCTCTGTGTTTTAGTACCATTTTCCTAATTACTAGGGAGACTTTCATGTGTCTACTGGCCAAATTTTCTCCTAATTTTCTATTGGGTTGTCTTTTTCTCAGTTTTAAAAAATCTTCATAAATTCTAGAAACAAATCCTTTGTTATGACTGTTGCAATATTTTCTTACAGTCTATGGAATGTCTTTTATTAATGCCAAGGAACATAACTTTCTTGCTTTTCATGAATCAGGAATAGAGATGAACTGAGGATAGAAAATATCTAGAAATCAAGATAAGTTCAAGTGATAGGATGGGAAATATCTGGAAACTAAAATAAGTCGAAGGCCACTGGACTTAAGTCTCGAAGAAAGAAAATAAGTCTCTGTGATCCAACAGACTATATCCCAGCTGCAGTCTCAGCAGAGACAACCAATCAGTATTTGCTGATCAACGGAATCGCATAGCCACCTTAGGACAGTTTCCATCCACAACACTAATTTTCAGTTGCTATTACTGATACTGACAGCATACTGTTTCTCTCCAAGTGACACAACACTATATATTCTTTTGTGCATCATGACCATGACCTACTAGCTCTCCTACTCATTAAGTATGAATCTTTATCGACATCAAGATCACTTACCAAAACTTCAGGTCCAGTATATGTTGTATTATCTTCTTTAGTTTCTTCAGGTTCTCCTAAAGTGTCTATTAAGTCATCCAAAGCAGCATCCATGCCTAACTGGAAAACAAAAAGAGCGGATATGTAAATGTTATTTGTTACACATATTTCATTTTGATTTTTTAACTACCGAAAAAAAAATTCTGTGTAGAAAAATACCAAACACCAAAAGTTCTTAAGTGGTTAAAATCTCGTCTGTAATAGAATTTATTATTTAAAGTCCCAGATTCTAGGTTGGCAGGTTCTAGGTTCTAGGTTCTAGGAACCTAGGTTCTAGGTTCCAACCTACAGATTCTAGGTTCTCAAGATAGAAAGCCACATTCAGGTTAAGAACCACAATTTCAATAAGTCTAAAGGCATGAACTACATGGACAAGTATATGGTTCATTACAACTGCCAGACCACTGTACTGATAGTTTAAAGAAAAAATGAAACAAACTACAGAGAATTATGATCATGTTGCTATATGCAAGAGAGAAAATGCTTAGTATTTTTGCTTATCAATCATTTCCACCTCTTCCAAATAAAATATATTTCAAAAATGGATTGCCCTGTGTTCTTTTATTCATTTGTGGCTTTTTGTTCACTTGCTTGTCTGAAGATGCTTACAAATAGAAATTCCCTGAAAGAGACGTTAAATTTACAAGAAGTGACAGTTTATTCTGTCAATATGGGCTTAACTCAGTATAATGAATGAAAGAGTGCCTCCATCCTGTTTCTGAGGTTAAGAATGATTCATTGTGAAGAATAAGCTACATTTGAAGGGGAAAACAATTTGAGGAAAGACCCTTTACTATTTAACTCAGCTTAAAAATGATTGTTTGGGCTTCCCTGGTGGCGGAGTGGTTGGGAGTCTGCCTGCCGATGCGGGGGATGCGGGTTCGTGCCCCGGTCCGGGAGGATCCCACATGTCGCGGAGCGGCTGGGCCCGTGAGCCATGGCCGCTGCGCCTGCGCGTCCGGAGCCTGTGCTCCGCAACAGGAGAGACCACAGCGGTGAGAGGCCCGCGTACCGCAAAAAAAAAAAAAGATTGTTTACATTTTTTTTTTGCAACTACCATATTTCCACTACAACTTTAGGAACTCACCTGATTGTGTAATAGAATGTGAGGCCTGTTAGCTTTAGACTGATTCAATTGGGAATTTCAGAATGAAGAAGTGCCTGGCATTCTTTAGTGATACCTCTGGTGCATTTGCAGGAGGGAAACTGGAATGTAAACTCCATGAGACATAACTGGAGTTTCCAGAACACAGGGTTAGAATGTAAAATGTTACAAACATACATGAGAAAATCCCACTTTCAACCCAGTCATATTAGCTTCAAACAATAATTCATTTAAAAGGTCCTTTAAGTTACCCTCACCTCATATTGTTTACCCTCAAGAAATCAGATCACAATAGACACAGAGACTATGAATAAATATGTAAAAAGGCACTGCTATCTTCATACCTTTCCAGAGGGTTCACTTGGTTTGGATTCAACTGGTACGGCTGACATTAATGATTTACTTTCTTTATTCTGGTGGGGGTTTAGAAAGAAAGAAAAACTCCTCATATATCTTTATAAAATTCAATAATATTACAGACTTTAAAATGAATACATTATAACATAACATGGATCATATACTAAACATCTGCTCTGTGCCAGACACTTTATGTGTTATATCCTTTTTCAGAAAAGCATAAATAATATTAATATTGATAATATTAATCTCACTTAGAGATGTGACAAGCAAGGCTCAGAGAGGTTGAGTAACTTCCCAGGTCACACAGTAAAGGACAGCACTAAGATCTGAACCCAGGACTGCCCTTCTCTTTCTTCACTGCTCTTGGTTGCCTCTCCCAGAGCCCACAGCTAATCTCTGCAAAACCCATGAATTCCTTCTTATTACAAGCAGCCATTATGTCTAGATGTTGTTCTCTCGGTCACATCAAGACCTCCACCCTGCCTTGCTTTGGTATCTCATCGCTCATTCTTTCTTTCATCTCCCTAAAATCAATGTCCTTCCCACCACAGCTTCAGTTGTTCCATCAATGATTGTCAATAACTTTCCAATCTGCAGTTCCCATGCCTTTACCCAGACATCATCTTCTCTGAGTTACTCTGGTGAGCACCCCTCTCCCGACTCTCATCTCTCACAGCACCATCCCCGTTTTGTGCTGGCATCTCTGCCACCTCTGGCATCTCTCCTGCTTTGCCCCCTGCCACACACATGTTTCTGCCTGTACTGGTGGTCCTAGGCAATCATTCTCTACGGTCAGGGGCCAAATGCTTTCAGGGCCAGGCAGGAACGAAATTGTGAAGTCGCTGGGTTTAAGACAACAGGGAATTGTCTTCTGTGAAGGTCTCTGAAATCCGGGCAGCAGAGCTTGGAGGTGGAGAGCACAGGCTCCGACAGTCTGGGTTTGCACACCAGCCCACACGCACTGGCCGCAGGAGGCTTCAGGCAGGTCACGTCTCCTCCTGAACCTCTGTACCCTCATGTATGAGACCAGGACAGTGACTGCACCTACTGCAGGGGGTTGTGAGGATTAAACTAATTCATCTATTAAAGTATGAAAGCCAGTAGTTGTGCACACGCTAAGTACTCGTAAGTACTAGATATATAAATAAGTACTAAATAAGTGATTGCTGTACTTGTTATATTAAAGAGACCGTGGGGAGCATCAGGGTGAGCCTGAGTCCTGGCAATTGAATCCAGCTCCTTGATTGAACCACAACCTCATGCAGATGTTCATTCAGTTTCACTCTCCCCTCTCTCCCTGCTTCTCCCTTTCCATTCACCTGGACTCCAAAACAATGTGCTAATCGCCTCTCTCTTGGGGCACCTCAGACATTTCAATTCAACCTGTCTAAAAGCAGGTATCACTTTTCTGTCTCCAGCAGTTCTCCTTCTGACCTCTGTCCACCTGTCAGTGACAATCAGGACCGGGCTCACTTAAGAGGTGCTCACTCCTGCAGGTGCTGCCCCTGCACTGGCACAAACCTGGCCGTGGGTGCCTCCCTTGCCTCACCTTAGGGTTAGCAACCTGGTTCACTGAGACGCTGAAGCCCCAGGTTATCTGAGATCTTATTTCACCTTTGCACACTGCAGCCACTCATTTCCTAAAACCTGAAAGTTTTACCTCTGCAACGCCTCCTGCATTGCTCCCCGCTCACTTATTCTATCCCAGTTCTAATTTAGGTTGACTTTGGACTCCCCAGGATGACTGAAACAGCCCCTGACCAGCCTCCCACCTTAAGATCTCTTATTCCGTCTCATCCCAGCCACTGCGGTCGCTTAATTCTTCGGTTTTAATCGCTTGGTTTTAATCGCATCTCTCCATCTGTTCTCTAATCTTCAATGCTTACCTGCTGCCCGTTGTATCACTACCACATGGATTAACACACCTCTACATTCTCCACAGCAGCGCCTCGACCTGTCTTTCTGGTCTTACAGTCCCACTTACCTCTCCTGTGCTTCACCCACACCATAATGCACTTTGTACCCAGATCACATTTTATATTTTTCTCCCTTGTTATGTTTGCAAGCCTGCAATCCTAGCTATCCTTTCATGCCAAACTTAAACTGGATCTACTCAGAGTCCCCAAGGATTCCCCCGAATCAGACAGACCCCCTCTCTCCTCAAACAGCTCCCTGTGGGGACTTGTCTTAACCTGCCTTGAATGCAGTCCTGGGTACATAGTTTTATCCCACCCCTAGAGGGGTCAGCCTGCAGCTCAGTGTCCTGCAGAGTCAGACCACAGTCCACAGTGCTTTACACATGGTATGGACTAAAAAAGAAAAAGCAGATCTGACCAATCTCGTTTTCTGGGAGACAAATCAGAGGCAAAGAAAAGTGAAATGATTTGCCACAAGTCGTAGCACAAGTCAATGCACAGCAGAATTCCGTATAAACCTTGCCTAATTTTATTGCTTAGATTTTACTGATAACCCTGGCTAGATGATGTGTGGCATAAATTTTCAAATTATCAAAATTTGAAAAATACATTTACAAATAGGTTACAAAATTACATTTACAAATCTCTCAGAATAGGTTCAAATTACATTTTAAACCTATTCTAAGAGATCTAAGCCTCTGTCTTAAATTTATCCATTTTCCAAACCATGGCATCTAGTTAACCCTCATCAACACAAGAGAGTGAAGTGTATCCCCAGGATGGGGGTAGGGATCTCAAGGTATATACAAGGGGTCTGCTGGAAAAAATAAAACATTTTTTATTTTAAGTTGAGTATTTTCATTTAAAAGTTCATGTAAATTTTGCCATCATGCCACATGCTTTCTGCATTAGTTTGGAGAAAAATAATGTGCCTTTTCTTTTTTGAAATCTAAGAAAAACTGATGTTTCAGGGAGATGGGCCATACTTTTATCCTATGACTTTCCTTACTTTACTTAGCCTGCAGAGGGATAACTGTTCCCATTTTGAGAAGCGGGAAAATAGATAAACACGTATTGCTTTTTTTCTGCTTTCATTTCCATCTTACTGTTGCTTCAGTTAGTTACTTGTGGCTTTAAGAGAAATACGTCCTAGCATTTCTAGGACGATATGGCTTCCAAACTGATTACTAACTCTGATTGCTAACTCTGTATTCCTATGGGTAGAAAAGGTAGACTACTTCTTGTCTTACATTCCCAAGCTAGTCTCTCCAAAGGATCTAAGGAAGGTGCCCCTAATTTGCCAGTGGGGCACATATACTCTCTCCTGAGAGGGCTTGTGATGCTCCTTTGAAAACCTCCCATATCAATCCATGTAGGTGTCATGACTGCACATAATTTACTCATTTCAAGATGGCAGTGTTCATATTAAAATCTGAGAGTAATGCTTATTCAAATGCTCATGGCAATTTTATGTGCTTTATTTCAAAGCCATAAATCTTGAAGGCAGGATCTGAGTCAACTCACATTTTAATTTCCTTGGTATTGATGAGGCCTTATACATGGCATGGCACTTAGTAACTATTTATTTATTTATTTATTTATGGGGTCTAAAAAAATTTTTTTTATAGATCTTTACTGGCGTATAATCGCTTCACAATACTGTGTTAGTTTCTGTTGTACACCAAAGTGAATCAGCCATATGCATACGTATGTCCCCATATCCCCTCCCTCTTGATCTTCCCTCCCACCCTCCCTATCGCACCCCTCTAGGTCATCGTAAAGCACCAAGCTGATCTCCCTGTGCTAAGCGGCTGCTTCCCACTAGCTAACTATTTTATATTTGGTAGTGTATGTATGTCGCTGCTACTCTCACTTCATCCCAGCTTCCCCCTCCCCCACGTCCTCAAGTCCCTTCTCTATGTCTACGTCTTTATTCCTGCCCTGCCACTAGGTTCATCAGTACCATTGTTTTTTTTTTTTTTTAGTTTCCATATATATGTGTTAGCATATGGTATTTGTTTTTCTCTTTCTGACTTACTTCACTCTGTATGGCAGACTCTAGGTACATCCACCTCACTACAAATAACTCAATCTCGTTTCTTTTTATGGCTGAGTAATATTCCACTGAATAGTAACTATTTATTGAATGCATGAATTTTAAAATCATTCATTCAATAAATAGTGTCTTTTTGGTGTCTTGCTCTCTCTCTATCCTTCAGATGCATGCTCTTCTTCATAAAATTTCACATATGAAGTGTTCAGTTTTAGCAAACGACAGGTTATTTGACTGTGACAGCACTGGAACACTGAATGGTTAAACAGAGCCAGCCAGGTAGAATGGGTCTTCGCTGAGCATATGTTTCTCATAAAAGAGACCTGATAAGCATTGAGGCCCCTGTTCATGTTACATCTTTTATGTGTGCTCACCTTGTCAACTGGTTTGCCAGATGCTGCAGCTATGCCAGTAACAGCACTTTTTCCACCACTGGAAATTGTGTCCTGTGACTTAGTCTAAAGGATAAAAGATTGACAGAACTAAGTATCTCTGAATGACTATTTTCAAGATCATACATTTCAAATGTCACTAAGGAGCCAGTTTCCCCTAGCAGACATCTTGTAGGGAAATGGTCACTAGCTTCTACTGCATATGATGCAATGCTGGGCACATAGGCGAAGTGGGCTACATGGGCACATACAAGGTTGTAAGGCCTCTAGTCAATTGTTGCCATGTGAGCCTACTGTTGCCAGATATTCCAATTTTTCAAGAGAAGCTAGAAATTTGCATTTTATGTGAAGTATTCTGACTTTATTTGTTGGCAGCTAATTAAAGATCATTTTGATTACTGTAAGCCAAATAAAATACACAAGTGGCTGCAATTGGTGGGCCACAAATTTGCAGTCTCTGATATAAGGTATATTGTTAAGCAGGCCTATTTCCTATCTTCCAAGAGCTCTCAATGAAAAAGTTCTCATAGATGTTTATTCTTCTAGCAGTTGAATAGTTGTATTCTGGAAATACAGAATATATGTCTGACTTTTGGCTCTGTAAGTTGATCTCTCCTACAACAAGACCCTAAAAACTCTAAGACTTCCAGGTAAAGAGCAGATCTCGCAGGGCATCTGAGTTCCCACAGCCCACGAGGAGAGGGGTCCAGGAGGCAGCCTCAATCCCAAGCTTCCCACCTGTGAGACACCAGAGTCGGCTGCCTCAACGTCACAACACGGTGGAGAAGGCACGATGGAACATCCCCCCGACCTATCTGATGCCCTTCTCAGGCCTTACTTAGTCCCAAGTTTCCACAAGGTTATTTGCAACACCAGCAAAACGAGAGCATCAAATCTTTACAATACAAGATATATTCGGCGTAGCTCTGTAGATTCACCTACACGCATCAATGTAGGTAGAGGACCTGTCAATTCCCTAGTTGACATTAGTGTTTTCCTATCAGTCTGCTTCATTTACCTTTGGTATTGTTGATTTCTCTGATGTTGGCTGCTCACTTGATCTGGAAACTGCTTTTTCATTATAAGTATGCTTGCTTCCTGTATCTGATGAGTGCTTGGGTAGGCTTTTTGGCTGAAAACACCCCCCCACACAATGTTAACAATATGATAAATATTGCTACTTTTCTCTATGGAATAGAAAGTATTCATAACAACTGTGTTTTATGCAATTTTTTATTGTGCGAATTTAAATTAGAATGATATGTGACAAAATTTCACTTTGAGTACAGAATTTGAAACAATGCAAATCCTTCCTCCCCAATTCAGCAAGAATCACCTGAGCAAATTGCAAATCCTGCTAATGCCACATGGTGGTGTCATTCTAGTGGAAAAACAAATACCAGCCATGCTCAGTAGGACTTGAATGTTGAAAGATGAGAGTTCAGAATTTTATCCTTCACCCAAAAACAAAGAAAAACAAAGAAAAAAAGGTTTCCCCTTATGATATCAAGTCCTAATGATGATCATTTACCTCTGTGTGTTCCTTTGGCTTTACTTCTTGGGTTTTTTTCTCATGAACCACAGATGGCTGTCAATTTCAAACAATAAAATCTCAATTACATCAGAGTACATTGTTTTTATATTTCCAAATAAGCTCAAAACCAAAAATCCCAATTAGACCATTCTGCCTCTCTTAGGAAAGGCCCAGTTAGAGAAGTAGATGTTGCTGTCTGGTTGATAATAATCCTACCAACAGTCTGATAATGATAATTATCGGAAAAATAATGAAAAATGTAGTATTTCATCTAGAATGATTTTTCAGATAGCTATGTATCTCTAAATTATTGGCTGTTTTTCACAACTCATGTAGATCATTTGATAACTGCAAGTCCATCCACAGAGATGTCAAATGATCACTTTGACCACTGAGTTTGTTGATAGGGGATCCTACTTTAGAAATTAAAATTGATTTTCAAAAAAATCTCCTTTCATAGGAGATAAACACTGTATTTTTTTAGTTAAATGATTTATATGGTTTTTTCTGTGCTACAAGTAGAGAAGACAGGTATCACTAGAAACCCAATTGAGTAACCAAAAACATTTAAATATGGAATAGAAGACAACTTCCACCAGCTGCTGAATTATTCTTCTATAGGGGACTATATAAGTACCATCCTCAGGGGCCACCAAGAGGCCTTACACAAAATCATATAAGCTTCATCTTTCACCCCGATGACTCTGCCCACCACGCTCCCCACCCTTGCCTGCACTTGAAGTACTTCAGCCCAAATCATCTTTGTGCTTCCCTAAAGTAAAACTTGTGGTCTGAGTAACTGCTCAAGTGTACTTGAAAGAAATAAAGTATAGCACCTTATTGAAGAGAAACATTTGCCCTGCCTGCAGACACCCTGGGGTCATCTCCATATGGACTGGAATTGGCTTTCACTAGACAGCCATGAGTCAGGAAAGCAAGGGAAGCCGTTCCCAAGGGAAAGTCAGAGCTGTCTCCTGAGTAACTGATAAGTAGTTCCACCAATGGAAATAAGACCATCAAGATAAACCCAGGGCCTAGTCTAAGGAGAGACTCTCATCTTTAAGTTATCTAGGTGTTGGGTTCAATAGACACCTTTATTCTTGATGTCTCATCATTAAAGTAATCAAATACTCATTACCCTTTGTCCCTTGTCCTTTGTTCCTGTTGCTTTTTTTAAAATTACTTCAGCTATAACAAAAATCTAGATTTGAATAAAATGCCTTCTGAAGTAGACTTATAAAATACTATTCATTTTAGCAATATATGGATTTAATGTTATACTTATTTTATATACACTCTATATAATCATGTTCAAAAGGGTAATCTAAAATTAATTTAATTAGCTGACAAAATTTTTTTTTTACCATTTCGTAGCATCAATAGAGGAAACCAGTTATTCATTATTGTTGCAAAGAATCCAAATAATTCACTAGTTGACTTAAATCATTTACCTTAGTTGATTGTGACTTCTTCTCAGGTTCTGTTTTTACAGCCTAAATTCAGAAAAAGAAAGAAAAAGAAAGGAAGGAAAAATGAACATAGTTTACAAAGTTTATCATATATTTTCTTCAACTAAGGAAGCTAAAAAAGATAATTTTTATGTATTTATAAATATAAACTTCATGAGTTAAAATTATACTTTTCTTGGAACTGTAACTCTATTTATTTATTTATTTGGCCACACCACAGTGGCTTGTGGGATCTTAGTTCCCCAATCAGGGATCAAATCCGTGCCCCCTGCAGTGGAAGCATGGAGTCCTAACCACACGACCACCAGGGAATTCCCGGAATTATAACTCTTTAGATAAACACTTAAGCACACTAATTAATAGTCTGCTCTTACTACTCAGATGGCAGTTTGCATCTTACTTCTGTGTGTATTAAAATTATGTAAAGATTTATTACTATGAACATGGTAGCTAATACATAAGCAAACTAAAATAAAAACCCTCATCCTTCAAAGCCACTAACATCGTTTATCTCTTTAGGAGTGAAATACTCGGCGTAGGTTTCAGCTGATGATGTAAAACAATGGGAGGCTGACAGTATCAAGAACACAGGAAGCAGTGAAATTGATTTTTAGTGCCAGAATGTGAGCCATGGGTAACTAAGCCTACCAGAAGTCCTTGATGGGTCAAAGTGTTGAAGAAGATTGTGAACTGAAATTATTAGCACGTGTTAAGCAGCTGAAGTGACCATTAGTAAACAGAAATGTCCCCTAGTACAATGAATCACATCACCTGTTTTTTGTGTCTTTTCTTATTAGGAGAATGCAGTCCTTCCAACTGTTTGCTGACTGGAATGGCCTAATATATAAGAGAACAGCCCCAAGTGTGATTTTATTTTATTTGGCAGTCAAATAAGTAACATGAATAAACAGGGCTAAAGGTTTGTCAAAAGTTTTCTGAAATTCTGTCAGCACAATATTACAACAATTTTGTAAATAGCGCATGGATTTTTGTAGCATGATAAAAATCTAGCAATCGAATCTAAAGTTCTAGGAATGCTTCTGAAGAGCTGGTTGTTATTTAGGATCTTTAGTGGAATATTTTACAATTCTACCCACCCAAAAGTTACCTGTGTCAAAGAAGACAATTACTTAAGTATACACATGCATTCTCCGTATAGGGAAGATATGAAAACAAGAATAAAACCTGATTAAACATTTTATTAACTTTTAAAGTAAGAGATTAAAAATTAGGCCTGATGCTTCTGCCATTTCTTCCCCTTTTATCTGCTCGGTGATATCAGCACAAACTCCTATTTTTTTTTTTTTTTGGCGGTACGCGGGCCTCTCACTGCTGCGGCCTCTCCCAGTGCGGAGCACAGGCTCCAGACGCGCAGGCTCAGCGGCCATGGCTCACGGGCGCAGCCGCTCCGCGGCATGTGGGGTCCTCCCGGACCGGGGCACGAACCCGCGTCCCCTGCATCGGCAGGCAGACTCTCAACCACCGCGCCACCAGGGAAGCCCACAAACTCCTATTTTTTATTCTATCATCTGAAGAGACTGATGCCAAATATCCTCTTAATTTATCATGTCTTGTGCTTCAGTAATGAAGGCACATGTGTTCCTCACATAATAGACCTTTGTTATGCCAACACACTTATTGTTTTGGAAAGGAAACAAAGTTTAGGAACAAAGAAATGTTTTTAAAATTAAAAATTTTGGATCCTTTCAAACTGGATCCTTGTTAATGAGTTTCTGTACATGCTACTCTGCTTTTTTTTATGAGTTTATGCAAATGAAATTTATTAAATGATTAACAAGGAAAATAAGCCAGCTGGTATTTTAAAGGTTTGAGTCTATTAATAGCTTCTAATTTGTAATTTGGCATTTTGGCAATATTTTGCGTGGAAGAACTCTACAATACAATTAAGAATGTATACTCACAGGCGCAAGCAGCTTCTAATGAAATATACATTTTAATCGGTAATCACTGACACATCTCCTAAATTTATTTTTGGTGGTAGTGAGGCTGATGAACATAATACTGATGACAATAATAACTAATGCTTATTATAGCCTCTCAGTACAAGGGACTGTTTGAAACTCTCTTAGTCCAACCCTCTTAGTCCTCATGATAATCCTTTGAGACAGGTATAATGAGTATCATTATTATCATCACCATCATTATCATCATTCCCATTTCATGGATGAAAATTGAGGCACGTGGAAGTTCAATAACTTCCCGAGGACACCCATGGTGGAGCTGGGGTTATGTGTTCTCAATCACTGCACTGCACTGCATTGTCTCTCCAGTGCCAGCCAGCTCCTACTGGGCACCTGCTGTGGGACAGGCACTGTTCAATAGCCTTATCTTTCTTTCCTTACACAGTCTTGTGAGAAAGGTACTATTATCATCCTCCTCCAAATTTTACAGATAAGGACTCACAGACTTCTAAAACAAACTTATGGTTACCAAAGGGGAAAGCTGTGGGGAGGGATAAATTAGGAGTATGGCATTAACGTATACATACTACTATACATAAAACAGATAATCAACAAGGACCTACTGTATAGCACAGGGAATTCTACTGAATAGTCTATAATCACCTATATGAGAAAAGAATCTGAAAAGGAATGGATATCTGTATATATATAACCGAATCTCTTTGCTGTATGCCTGAAACTACTAACACAACACTGTAAATCAACTATAATCTAATATAAAATAAAAATTGAATTAAAAAAGGAAATGAAAGCCAAGAGGAATTTTCCAGCATCACAGGCAGCATAGAACTAGAAATAGAAGCCAAGCCGTCTGGCTCCAGTGTCCACTCTACAAAGCCTCTCAGAGATCTCAACCTGATTAACAATGATCTGACCTTTCATCTTACACACAGCAGTGTGACTATCAATTCTAATGTGAGGGACAAGAGAGAGAGAACATAGATCTAGACATATTACCTCCAGAGCTAGACTGACTTTCATTTCAAAGCTGTAGAACATGACAAGGATTTGATATAGGCTTTATTTGAATTAACATCTTTTCTCTAAAAGCTCAAAATATTTAGAGAAATATGCTCATAAAGTTCACAGAAATCTCCAAGAGGAGGCTGATATAAATGTTATGAAACAAACATGAGAAGTACATGAAGGGGAGAGGCGCTTCACGATGGCGGAAGAGTAAGACGTGGAGATGACCTTCCTCCCCACAAATACATCAGAAATACATCTACATGTGGAACAACTCCTACAGAACACCCACTGAACGCTGGCAGAAGACCTCAGACCTCACAAAAGGCAATAAGCTCCCCATGTGCCTGGGTAGGACAAAAGAAAAAAGAAAAAACAGAGACAAAAGAATAGGGACGGGACCCGCACCAGCGGGAGGGAGCAGTGAAGGAGGAAAGGTTTCCACACACTAGGAAGCCCCTTTGCGGGCGGAGACTGCGGGTGGCAGAGGGGGGAAGCTTCGGAGCCACGGAGGAGAGCGTAGCAACAGGGGTGCGGAGGGCAAAGCAGAAATTTCCGCACAGAGGATCGGTGCCGACCAGCACTCACCAGACTGAGAGGCTTGTCTGCTCACCGCCGGCACGGGCGGGGGCTGGGAGCTGAGGCTCGGGCTTTGGAGGTTGGATCGCAGGGAGAGGACTGGGGTTGGCAACATGAACACAGCCTGAAGGGGGCTAGTGTGCCACAGCTAGCCGGGAGGGAGTCTGGGAAAAGGTCTGGAGCTGCCAAAGACGCAAGAGACTTTTTCTTGCCGCTTTGTTTCCTGGTGTGCGAGGAGAGGGGATTAAGAGCACCAGTTAAAGGAGCTCCAGAGACAGGCACGAGCCGCGGCTTTCAGCGCAGGCCCAGAGACAGGCATGGGACGCTAAGGCTGCTGCTGCTACCACCAAGAAGCCTGTGTGCGAGCACAGGTCACTCCCACACCTCTCCTCCCGGGAGCCTGTGCAGCCCGCCACTGCCAGGGTTCCATGATCCAGGGACAACTTCCCCCGGAGAACACACGGCGCGGAGAACACACGGCACGCCTCAGGCTGGTGCAACGTCATGCCGGCCTCTGCCGCCACAGGCTCACCCCGCACTCTGTACCCCTCCCTCCCCCCGGGCCTGAGTGAGCCAGAGCCCCCGAATCAGCTGCTCCTTTAAGCCCGTCCTGAGCGAAGAACAGATGCCCCCCGGCGACCTACATGCAGAGGCGGGGCCAAATCCAAAGCTGAACCCCAGGAGCTGTGTGAACAAAGAAGAAAACGGGAAATCTCTCCCAGCAGCCTCAGGAGCAGTGGATTAAAGCTCCACAATCAACTTGATGTACCTGCATCTGTGGAATACATGAATAGACAACGAATCACCCCAAATTGAGGAGGTGGACTTTGGGAGCAATGATCTACACATTTTTTTCCCTTTTTCTCATTTTGTGAGTGTGTATGTGTATGCTTCTGTGTGTTATTTTGTCAGTATAGCTTTGTTTTTACCATTTGTCCTAGGATTCTGAATGTCCATTTTTCGTTTTGTTTTGTTTTTTAGTATAGTTTTTAGCACCTGTTATCATTGGTAGATTTGTTTTTTGGTTTGGTTTCTCTCTTCTTTCTTTTCTTTTTTTAATTACTTAAAAAATAATTATTTTAAAAAAATTTATTTTTTATTTTAATAACTATTTTATTTTACTTTATTTTATCTTCTTCTTTCTCTCTTTCTCTTTTTTCTCCCTTTTATTCTGAGCTGTGTGGATGACAGGCTCTTGGTGCTCCAGCCAGGCGTCAGGGCTGTGCCTCTGAGGTGGGAGAGCCAACTTCAGGACACTGGTCCACAAGAGTCATCCCAGCTCCACATAATATGAAACGACAAATATCTCCCAGAGATCTCCATCTCAACGCCAACACCAAGCTCCACTCAACAACCAGCAAGCTATAGTGCTGGACACCCTACGCCAAACAACCAGCAAGACAGCAACACAACCACATCCATTAGCAGAGAGGCTGCCTAAAATTTCCATCCAAAAACAACAGAATACACATTCTTCTCAAATGCTCATGGAACACTCTCCAAGATAGATCATATCTTGGGTCACAGATCAAGCCTTGGTAAATTTAAGAAAATTGAAATCGTATGAAATATCTTTTCCGACCACAATGAGAAGCCCACGCACCACAATGAAGAGCAGCCCCCACTCGCTGCAACTAGAGAAAGCCTGCGCCCAGCAATGAAGAACCAACGCAGCCAAAAGTAAATAAATAAAAGAAAAAAAAGAACAGTTGCATCACGCACACCCCTTGTGCCACCCCTTTAAAAAAAAATAGACTATGACATAAATCACAGCAAGATTCCTTTTGACCCATCTCCTAGAGAAATGGAAATAAAAACAAAAATAAACAAATGGGACCTAATGAAACTTAAAA
>NW_020172453.1:253204-321201 GCF_003031525.2 Neophocaena asiaeorientalis asiaeorientalis | reverse complement strand
ATAGAACTACCATACGACCCAGCAATCTCACTACTGGGCATATACCCTGAGAAAACCATAAATCAAAAAGAGTCATGTACCAAAATGTTTGTTGTAGCACTATTCACAATAGCCAGGACATGGAAGTAACCTAAGCGTCCATCAACAGACGAATGGATAAAGAAGATGTGGCACATGTAAAGAATGGAATATTACTCAGCCATAAAAAGAAACGAAATTGAGTTATTTGTAGTGAGGTGGATGGACCTAGAGTCTGTCATACAGAGTGAAGTAAGTCAGAGAAAGAGAAAAACAAATACTGTATGCTAACACAGTATATATGGAATCTAAAAAAAAAAAAAATTGGTCATGTATACTCCAATAAAGATGTTAAAAAAAAAAAGAAAAAAAGAGGTACATGAAGGGAGGTGGAGACAAGATGGCAGAGTAGAAGGACGTGAGCTTTCCTCTCCTCATGAAAACACTAAAATCACAACTAACTGCTGAACAACCATCAACAAAGACAAACAAAGAAACAAACACTGGAACCTACCAAAAAAGATATCCTACATCCAAAGACAAAGAAGAAGCCACAATGAGATGGTGGGAGGGGCGCATTCATAATAAAATCAAATCCCATACCTGCTGGGTGGGTGACCCACAGACTGGAAAATAAGTATATTGCAGAGGTTCTCCCATAAGGGTGAAAGTTCTGAGCCCCATGTCAGGCTCTGCAGCCTGGGGGTCTGGCTTTGGGAGGAGGAGCCCCTAGTGCATCTGGCTTTGAAGGCCAGTGGGGTTTGATCACAGGAATTCCACAGGACTGGGGAAACAGTAACTCCAATCTTGGAAGGCACACACAAGGTCCTTTGTGTACCAGGACCCAGGGAAAGAAGCAGTGACCTCACAGGAGTCTGGGCCAGACTTACCTGCTGGTATTGGAGGGTCTCCTGCAGAAGCAGGGGGTGGCTGTGGCTCACTCTGGGGACAAAGACATTGGTGGCGGTAGCTCTGGGGAGTACTCATTGGTGTGAGTCCTCCTGGAGGCTGCCATTTTCTCACCAAGACCTGGCCCTACCCAACAGCCTGTAGGCTCCAGTGCTGGGATGCCTCAGATCAAACAACCAACAAAGCAGAAACACAGCCCCACCCACCAGCAGACAGGCTACTTAAAGTCTTCCTAAGCCCACAGCTAAACACACCCTCTGACACAGCCCTGCCCTCCACCAGAAGGACAAGACCCAGTTCCACCCATCAGTGGGCAAGAACCAGGCTCTCCCACTAGGAAGCCTGCACGAGCCCCTTAGACAGCCTCATCCACCAGGGTGCAGACAGCAGAAGCAAGAAGAACTACAACCCTGCAGCCTACAAAACAGATACTGCAATTACAGAAAGTCAGACAAAATGAGATGGCAGAGAAATATGTCCCAGACAAAGGAACAAGGTAAAACCCCAGAAGAACAACTAAGAGAAGTGGAGATAGGCAATCTACCTGAAACAGAATTCAGAGTAATGACAGTAAAGATGATCCAAGATCTCAGAAAAAGAATGGAGGCACAGATCGAGAAGACACAAGAAATGTTTAATAATGAACTAGAGGAAGGGGAGAAAAAAGACCCACAAAAACAAATTCAAAACAATAAAATGACAATAAGAATATACATATAGATAATTACCTTAAATGTAAATGGATTAAATTCTCCAACCAAAAGACATAGAAAACAAGACCCTTATATATGCTGTCTACAAGAGACCCACTTCAGATCTAGAGACACATACAGACCAAAAGTGAGGGAATGGAAAAATGTATTCCATGCAAATGGAAATTGAAAGAAGGCTGGAGTGGCAATACTCACATCAGACAAAAGAGACTTTAAAATAAAGACTGTTACAAGAGACAAAGGAGGACACTACGTAATGATCAAGGGATCAATCCACAAGATAATATAACAACTGTAAATATAATATGCACCCAACATGGGAGCACCCCAATATATAAGGCAAATGCTAACAGCCATAAAAGGAGAAACTGACAGTAACACAATAATAATGGGGGACTTTAACACCCCACTTTCATCAATGGACAGATCATCCAGACAGAAAATCAATATGGAAATAAAGGTCTTAAATGACACATCAGACCAGATGGACTTCATTGATATTTATAGAGTATTCAATCAAAAGCAACAGAATACACTTTCTTCTCAAGTGCCCACAGAACATTCTCCACGACTGATAATATCCTAGGCCACAAAGCCAATCTCAGTAAATTTAAGAAAAGCAAAATCGTATCAAGCATCTTTTCTAACCACAACTCTATGATATTAGAAATCAACTACAAGAAAGAAACTGTAAAAAACACAAAGATGTGAAGGCTAAACAATAAACAATATGCTACTAAACAACTAATGGATCACTGAAGAAATAAAAGAGGAAATGAAAAAATACCTACAGACAAATGAAAGTGAAAGCATGATGATTCAAAACCTGTGGGATGCAGTAAAAGCAGTTCTAAGAGGCAAGTTTATAGTGATACAATCTTACCTCAGGAAAGAAGAAACATCTCAAATAAATTATCTAACCTTACACCTAAAGCAACTAGAGAAAGAAGAACAAACAAAACCCGTCAGTAGAAGGAGACAAATTATAAAGATCAGAGCAGAAATAAATGGAATAGAGACAAAGAAAACCATAGAAAAGATCAATGAAACTGAAAGCTGGTACTCTGAAAAGATAAACAAAATGGATAAACCTTTAGCCAGACTCAGCAAGAAAAAAAGGGAAAGGGCTCAAATCAGTAAAACTAGAAATGAGAAAGAAGTTACAATGGACACCACAGAAATACAAAGGATCATAAGAGACTACTACAAGCAACTATATGCCAATAAAATGGAAAACCTAGAAGAAATGGACAAATTCTTAGAGAGGTACAATCTCCTAAGACTGAACCAGGAAGAAACAGAAAATATGAACAGACCAATCACAAGTACTGAAATTGAAACTGTGACTAAAAAACTCCCAACAAATAAAAGTCCAGGACCAGATGGCTTCACAGGCAAGTTCTATCACTTAGTGAAGAGTTAACACCTACCTTCTGAAACTATTCCAAAAAATCGCAGAGGAAGGAACACTCCCAAACTCATTCTATGAGGCCACCATCAACTTGATACCAAAACCAGACAAAGAACCACCAAAAGAGACAATTATAGGCCAGTATCACTGATGAACACAAAAATCCTCGACAAAATACTAGCAAACTGAATCCAACAATACATTAAAAGGATCATCTACCACAATCAATTGAGGTTTATCCCAGGGATGCAAGAATTTTTCAATATCTGCAAGTCAATCAGTGTGATACACTACGTCAACAAATTGAAGAATAAAAACCATATGATCATCTCAATAGATGCAGAAAAAGCTTTTGACAAAATTCAACATCCATTTATGATTAAAAACTCTCCAGAGAGTGGGCACAGAGGGAACATACCACAACATAATAAAGCCCATACATGGCAAACCTACAGCTAACAACATACTCAACAGTGAAGAGCCGAAAGCATTTCCTCTAAGATCAGGAACAAGATAAGGATGTCCAGTCTCACTGCTTTTATTCAATATAGTTTTGGAAGTCCTAGCCACGGCAATAAGAAAAAGAAATAAAAAGAATCCAAACTGGAAAAGGAGAAGTAAAAATGTCACTGTTTGCAGATGACATGATACTATACCTGGGAAATCCTAAAGATGCTACCAGAAAACTACTAGAGCTAATCAATGAATCTGGTAAAGTGCATTATACAAAATTAATACAGAGAAATCTGTTGCATTTCTATACACTAACAACAAAAGATCAGAAAAAGAAATTAAGCAAAGAATCCCATTTACCATCACATCAAAAGAATAAAATACCTAGGAATAAACCTACCTAAGGATGCAAAAGACCTGTACTCCAGAAACTACAGGACGCTGATGAAAGAAATCAAAGATGACACAAATATACCGTGTTCTTGGATTGGAAGAAGCAATATTTTCAAAATGACTATACTACCCAAGGCAATCTACAGACTCAATGCAACTTATCAAATTACCAATGGCATTTTTCACAGAACTAGAACAAAAATTTTTTAAATTTGTATGAAAAAACAAAAGACCCTGAATATCCAAAGCAATTTTGAGAAAGAAAAACAGAACTGGAGGAATCAGACTCCCTGACTTCAGACTATACTGCAAAGCTACAGTCATCAAAACAGTATGGTACCAGCACAAAATCAGAAATATAGATCAATGGAACAGTATAGAAAGCCCAGAAATAAACCCACGCACCTATAGTCAATTAATCTACAACAAATGAGGCAAGACTGCATCATGGAGAAAAGACAGTCTCTTCAATAAATGGTGCTGGGAAAACTAGACAGCTAAATGTAAGAGAATGAAATTAGAAAATTCTCTAACACCATACACAAAAATAAACTCAGAATGGATTAAAGACCCAAATATAAGACCAGATACTATAAAACTCTCAGAGGAAAACATAGGCAGAACACACTTTGACATAAATCACAGCAATACCTTTTTGGACCTGTCTCCTAGAGTAATGGAAGTAAAAACAAAAATAAACAAATGGGACCTAATTAAAGTTAAAAGCTTTTGTACAGCTAAGAAAACCATAAACAAAATGAAAAGGCAACCTACAGAATGCAAGAAAATGTTTGCAAATGATGTGACCGACAAGGGATTAATCTCCAAAATTTACAGACAGCTCATGCAACTCAACATCAAAAAAAACAAACAACCCAATCAAAAACGGGCAGAAGACCTAAATAGACATTGCTCCAAAGAAGACATACAGATGGGCCAAGAGGGACATCAAAAGATGCCCAACCTTGCTAATTATTAGAGAAATGCAAATGAAAACTACAATGAGATATCACTTCACACCAGTCAGAATGGCCATCATCAAAAAGTCTACCAACAATAAATGCTGGAGAGGGTGTGGAGAAACGAGAACCCTCCTACACTGTTGGTGGGAATGTGAATTGGTACAACCACTATGGAGAACAGTATGGAGGTTCCTTAAGAAACTAAAAATAGGGGCTTCACTGGTGGCGCAGTGGTTGAGAGTCCGCCTGCTGACGCAGGGGACATGGGTTCGTGCCCTGGTTCAGGAAGATCCCACATGCCGTGGAGCGGCTGGGCCCGTGAACCATGGCCGCTGAGCCTGCGTGTCCGGAGCCTGTGCTCCACAACGGGAGGGGCCACAACAGTGAGAGGCCCGTGTACCGCAAAACTAAATAAATAAATAAAATAAAATAAAATAAAAAAGAAACTAAAAATAGAGCTACCAGATGACCTAGCTATCCCACTTCTAAGCATATATCCGGAGAAAACAATGGTTCAAAGGGATACATGCACCCCAGTGTTTATTGCAGCACTGTTTACAATAGCCAAGACATGGAAGTAACCTAAATGTCTGTGGACAGATGAATGGATAAAGAAGATGGGGTACATATATACAATGGAATATTACTCAGCCATTAAAAAGAATGAAATAATGCCATTTGTGGCAATGTGGATGGACCTGGAGATTATCATACTAAGTGAAGTAAGTCAGACAGAGAAAGACAATATCACATGATATCACTTACATGCAGAATCTAAACAAAATGATACAAATGAACTTATTTACAAAACAGAAACAGACTCACAGCCTTAGAAAACAAACTTACGCTTATTAAAGGGGAAAGGTTGGGGTGAGAGATAAATTGGGAGTTTGGGATTGACATATACACACTAGTATGTTTAAAATAGATAGCCAACAAGGATCTACTGTATAGCACAGGGAACTCTACTCAATATTCTGTAATAACCTAAACGGGAAAAGAATTTGAAAAAGAGTAGATACGTGTATATGTAAAATGAATGACTTTGCTGTACCCCTGAAACTAATACAATGTTGTAAATCAACTACACTCCAATATAAAATAAACATTTCTTAAAATTAAAATTAAAAAAAAAATTTAAAAAGCAGCACATGAAGATAAGATGATTAATGAGAATAGTGTGACTGAAATCCACCAAGGAAAGAGAATTGAGGCAAAAAGTGGTCCTGAGTCAGCCACTGGTGGCACTTCATCATGTGCATCTTATTTTTGTCTCTCCCTCCTTCTCTCTCCTACTTTCCTCTCTCTCTCTTCATCCAGTCCCGTAGGAGTGCCAGGAATTCTCATGATTCACGCTTAGCAATGGCTGAAGTGTTTGCTGACACTTACTCTGGATAACAGGGCACACTTGAAATAATCATTGGTCCTCAAGCTGAGAGTCAGCGGGGGTGGATTATAAACAGGCATTGTGTCAAATGCAAACCAAAATAATAAAACAGAAATCCGATATTTCTGGCTCTCCTTTCTCTCCTTACTTTAATTTTCATGGACTCTAGGTTCAATGAGATTTTTTTTGGGGGGGGGTAAATATTTCTACTACAGTCTTAAGATTATTTTAAGATTAAGGTCAGTTTTATTTTTTAAGATTAAACTTGGTATAAATAAGTAGTGATGGCTAATAGATTAATTACGGATCAGTTAACATATATTTTGAAAATAATTAAGAAATTAATGTAAATTACTAAGTAAAAACATAACTTTAAATTAAAAATAAATTTAAAAATTAAAATGAGTGCTAAATGACATTTATAAGAGCTTAGAGTTGGACAGTGTTTCAAGGTATTTGCAATGTCCTTTAAAGAAAAGTTCAAGATGAGGCCATAGGATCCCTCAGTAGCACTAAATTATGGTGCCAGTACTAAATTATGGCATAGGATCCTACTTGGGATAGTAAAGTTACAAGGAAAATAGAAAGCAAAAGTATGTGGGTAATTTTCAACAAGCGAAATCTGATAATAATGGAGCTGGGGTAACTCTTAAAGGCACTAAAGAATATTAACTCCTAAGAATTAGTTGAGAGCATCTTGAGAATGCTCTCTCTTTATTCTTCAATCCCAAAACATTCCCAAGAAACACGGTTTGAGTCATGGTAATTAGGGGAGAGGGTTTAAGGCAGCTCAGCCAACTCTTCAGAACTAGGCTTACTCCACGTGGCAATCACACTGGAGGACATGCTTGTATTTTTTCTTCTGAAATTTCAAGAAATTATAATCAGAATAAATCCCAAGAACTTGACAAAGGTTTATCAATAAGATGGTACCCCACATGACTCAAATTTCAGAAAGAAACTTCAGAAAGCATCTGAAATAACCAGTATCAGTATCACTTCTTTCTATGTTCACTTAGTGTAACCTTTCTCATTCTTAGATTTAGTTTTAAGTGGCCAGGATAATAAAACCATTTTAGCAAGAAATTAAGAATTTATATTCTTTTCTAGATCCAGAGAAATGTATTTAGAGAAATTATCTTACAATTTAAAAAACTCAAGTCTAGAACCAAAAAAACTCTCGCTGACTACTCTTTTCTAGATATTCTAAAATGACATATAAGTGTATAGATGGTGTTTGAGGCAAATACAGAAAGGAAAGCTGAGTTTCCAAAGACTCTCATTAATTAGGAAGAAAACATTTACTTCCATAGCCTAAGTTTCCTAGTACACATAACCCATCTGTCAACAGCCCACATTCTGCTTTACCATATAATCAACTGAAAGGCATTCACCCAAGTTGACCCTTGAAGATTCTCCATACCTTGGTTTCTGTGGGATTCATACTGGAAGACTTCCTGGTTGAAGCAGAGGAAGTTGTTACCTAGAAAGGAAAGAAATAAGAAGTTTAATTATAGTTAACCTACAACCTTCTTTGTCCTTCAGGTCCTTTTAACCATACTTACTCTTAACTCTTTACCTTGGTTTTACCTCACCTAGAGTACCACTCCCATAAAAGTTCAGTATGTGGTGTTGCCCAGTGGGTAAAAGCCTTTGTAACCAGATCAAATGGGTTCACATTTGGAGTGTGCTACTTACTAAATAATCCTTGGGCAAGCTACTTAAATTTTCTGATCTTTGGTTTCCCCTTTCTCAATTTCTGTTCCGTAGGTAACAACTACCTTCTAAGTTTATTACTGCCTGGTATTTAAGTACTCAGTAAATATTATTCTAATTATTGTTTGTATTATTTTCAGAAAGAACATGGACTTTGAAACTTACAGAATTTTGTTCAAATGCCAGCTTTGCCCATTACTAGCTCTGTGACTTTGGGTCTTAGTTTTCCAAGTATATAAAATGGGGCCTATAATGTCTATATTGCAGGGTTGTAATTATTTGCGATAATGTGGGTAAAATGCCTGGCACATTGTAGGTGTTCATTAAATTGCTAATGCATTATTCCTAGGCTATTGTAAGACAGATAAGTAGGCACAGCTCTGGGAAATAGGCTCAGGTAGATTAGAATCGTCATGTAAGGAAGAGAAGGTGGGAGATCGTGTTGCAGAGGGGATATTGCTATATTATCTGTCTCATCTAGGCTCCTCCCTGGATGGCAAAGGTGATGAATGGTAACTGAAGTATTCAAGAAACACCTTTCCTAGGGATGTGGAGTCAGCCCCTGCAATCTAATCACCCAAGCAGGGGATGTGCATGTGGACACTTGCATGGTATTGAGAAAGACGTACTCTAGTAACTTACACTGGTTAATATTAAACTCACAATTACATTCTTTGTGAATTCCAACTCAGGCTCATTTAAACCTCCTTAACATTTGAGTTCCATTAGGTTTTAGAGCCCAGGGATTCCATCTGGCACCAGTTGTCTTCTTAAGTAACTGGCTGTCAGTAAACAGCTGCTCCCTGCCAGCAGCACCCAGAGCCCCATCCCCCTGATGCCTGGCCCTGAGCCACTTCAGAAGCTCAGTCCCCGGGCAGGATGGACCCGTCCCTGCTGGTGCCCCAGCTCCACTACCTCGACACACTACACTCAAGGTGACTGCATGAACCCACTATAACCCATGGCCCATGAACACGATCACTTTCCCCACCAACCTCATTTAATGTGGAGCATGTTGGCGCTTAGAGTTAAATTGCCACATTTTACAGATAAAAGCCCAAAGCTTTAGTATACTGACTTTTCAAACATAGTCATATGAACTTAACTATTCCTGAGCACCCTTAAGCACCCCCCCACCCCAAAACACACAACCACACACACACACACACACACACACACACACACACCTTGCCACTGTGGCAGGCATGTGCTCTCTCACATTCTCTTCGGGATAAAGAACTGGAAGAGGTACCAAAGTAGATTTCCCTCATCAAATTAATGGACAAATATGTGAATATTCATTTTTCCTGGAGAATTTTTTTTTTTAATTTGTGGGGATTAACATACCCATATCTATACAATTCTGTCTTTCCACAAGTAGCATTGGTTATACAAAGGTCCATTCAAACTCAAGAAGTTCCACTTAGCTACATCCCACTCCTTCAGTGATTTCCCTCAGCCATCTAAAGCCACCCAAGACAAACACTCCACACAAAGGTTCTTTTTAAGCTGCAAATCTTCGGGTGAACATTCATTTATTTTCTAAACATCCAAGTTTATTAAAACATTCCTGCAATTACATAGCCTTGGGTTTTCCAATCTGCCTTACTGCTTTATTAAGCAATAGCTGGAAGGGATCCTTAAATCCTAGAAAGAAGACTTTCAAAGGCTCACCAAGGACAGTCAAATCTCCATGGAAAGCCTATAAATAAGCCTGGAGTGGGCTATAATGGGAATTTAGCTGAAGGCCTTGGCCACACCTGTTCTCAGCATAGATTCCTCCGTGAGTTTTATCCCGTCACTAAGGCACTAAACATTTTGAAACTAAAATAGGAAAACCACTTCATGGGGGCTGGAAAGGAGGCAAATAATCCCACCCTGTTATGGGCTGGTTCAACTCTGGCTAAGTGTAGTGTGTTCAATTTTTATTTTATTTGTAAAGACAAGGAAAGTTTACTATTTGTTACCCCTACTGGGGAATTATATACACTTTCAATTTAAATCTTCTACATGGTTTGACTTTCTAATCATAGGTGTGAATAACTTATAATTTAAGAATTTTGAAGAGTTAACCCATAAATCTTTGAAGAACCTTAGAGAAAAACTTTGAATATGTAGGTTTTAAACAGATGAGGAAAATGGTATCTCATAAAGATTAAGTGACCCATCAAAGTTTACCACAGTTCACTGGCTCCGTAAGTATTTATCCAGAACATCGTCTGTGTCAAGTACTGTGTTAGCTGATGGGAAACCGACCGACCTGTCTCTGACCTTGTGAAAGTTACAGCCTGGTCAGAGATGACATTAATAGATGAACCACTTCAATCCCACTCCTGGGCATATATCTGGACAAAAACTATAATTCAAAAAGACACACGCACCCCTATGTTCATAGCAGCACCATTTATAATAGCCAGACATGACAAAAACCTAAATGTCCATCAACAAAAGAAAGGATAAAGAAGATGTGGTGTATATGTATATATATATGTATACACACACACACAAACACAATGCAATATTACTCAGCCATAAAAAAAGAATGAAATAATGCCATTTACAGCAACATGGATGGACCTAGAGATTACCATACTAAGTGAACTAACTCAGAAAGAGAAAGACAAATACCATATGATATCACTTACATGTGGAATCTAAAATATGACACAAATGAAATTATCTACAAAACAGAAACAGACTCACAGACATAGAGAACAGATTTGTGGTTGCCAAGGGGGAGAGGGATGGAGATTAGCAGATGCAAACTATTATATATAGGATGGATAAACAACAAGGTCCTACTGTGTAGCACAGGTAACTATTGAATATCCTGTGATAAACCATAATGGAAAAGAATATGAAAAAGAATGTGTATACATATGTATAACTGAATCACTTCACTGTACAGCAAAAATTAACACAGCCTTGTAAATCAACTATACTTCAATGAAATAAATTTAAAAAAAGAATAACCACTTTAGTGACTACTTGTGATAAGTGCTATAAAGGAAAATCACAGGGTCCCATGAGAACACAGACTAGGCAACCAGATCTAATTCAGGGGACAGTCAGGACAGGTGATGCTGAAGAAGTGACAGGTAATGTGGAGATTGAAGGATATGGGGGCATCACCCAGGCAGAAGGCGGGGAGGACCCTCCGAGCTGTCTGTGCCAGGGCTGAGCCAGGCCCCCTGACTTTTAAACCAGTGACTCTGCTGCAGGACCGACCACTCAGCCGGTCCTAATATCAAGGCATAGCCGGTTTTAAAGCAACATCAGTGCTCAAATACCAAAATCTCTCTATGGAATTAGGACTGTATATCAGACTAAAGTGCGGCCATAACAATACTCTCCCTCCTAAATGACCCATGCAAACCTCTTGACATCCAGAGTATTATGAATCATTTATAATCTTTAATTAGGGCACAAATCAGAGTAACAAAGAACAGAGAAAAAGTACTTTAATATAATTATTTTCCACCCAGCCACTCAACAATTGCTGTTTAAAAAGCAATGAGCCTGGGGCTGAGAAAACACAATGAATGTCACTGTCACAGCCTTGAAAGGGTTCACAGTCCAGCGCAATAAACAGACATCAAACAGGTTTAGTTACAACTTAAGTGCTCTAACAGGTATGAAGAAAATCCTAGGTGACCGAAGAAATGTTTTGGTTCTAAGTCAGTTGTAGGTCCACCTGAAGTAATCTTACTGTGTTGTCAAATCTCACTAAAACAAAGCAATATCGATAAAAAAAAGTAATTGCAGCCTAGAAAAAATTAATATTTAATCCTGTACTTATCCAGTATGGCATGTTAACGTTCTGGCTTTATTCAACAAAACCTCTTTAAATTTGTTTACTTGCTATAATAAGAATTTTGGAGTTTACTGCAGGAAATGATTAGAAATATGAGGGGGAGATGGTATGCTTTTAAGACCCTTGAAAAATGGAAACTGCTTTCCTTTTTCACATATATTTTGCAAAGGTCTCCCATACCTTTTAGCTCTCTCACCTGTTCTGGCTACACTAGTCTTCGCACGTGTCACTCCCACGCACATGCCTCCCTCTAAAGTAGAGCCAGCGATGATGACTCCTGTTACCCACTGTATCACACAGAAATCCTTTCTCTTGCCTTTAAAGACCCCTAGTCTCCAATCCCACCGCATCTCCCAGAGCAGAACATCTGCTCCAGGCAGCCAGCCCATCCCTTTCTCAGAGCACAGCTTTCTCACCTCCCCCTTTATGTTTTTTTTTCACATAAGTGCCACTGGTTGGGATGCTTCTCTTCCCCAAATATCCGAATCCCACATGCCCTTCCTTTCAGGTGTATCTCACTAGCGCCAGCCCTGGCACTGTAACTTCCGAACCACTGCAACCCTAAGTGGGCATCCATCCGCCTTCGCCAATCCCCGCTCACTTACAGTACCATATACAGGCAAGTAATGACCTAATTGCGGCATGAAGTCTCTCCTCCACCACATGGGGTCCCTTTAAAAGAGCTGTCTGTTGGATACACTAATGTGCTCACCCCCACTCTTACTCACGGCAGGTTTCTATCCAAGGCTTTCCCTTGATTCTGCAGGATGCCTAGTGAGGCTGCACGAGAAGAGAAGCAAGACCTAGGACCAACCCAACGATCCTGTGATGCTGGATGTGAGTGGAGAGGGTTGCGAGCTCGCCCACAGGTCCTGGCTGGACCCAAGGGCTTCTTCAGAAGGGGCGGGGTCCTAGAGGGCTTACTCATCCATTCTGCTGCCATTAAATCTGGCTGATGAAAAACTCATTCCCTCGGCTCCTTACCTCTCTGTCTCCCATGTCCTAGAGTCTTTTCACTTGCTTGGGCTCCCAAAAGACAGCTTCTTTCCAGGCACTGTCAGCTGGTTCATGGGAATCCTCCCCTCCAGTCACTCAGCCTCACTTTGATCTCCCTCCTTGCCCCAGCTCAGTTCAGAAAGTGCACCCAGAGCACACCCAGCAGATGAGTCAGCAGCTGCCGCTCACCCCATACCTTGCTTCCTCTCCCCACCCCTCACTGCCAGCGTTCCCACAGCCTCCCACCGGCAGCACCAGTCACCCTTCACACACCCCAGCTGCTTTTGTTTGCGGAGGGTAACTGAGAATGCCAGCCCACGTACGTGCTGCCCTTTGCCACCTGATAATCCATCCGCAGTTTCATTTTGAATCACTGACCATCCTCTTCCCCAGGGCTGCTGTGACGCAGGGAGCTCCAGGTCCAATCCCCAGCCCTCTGACCTGTTTCCTTCTGGAAGCCTTTTCCACTTGCTCCATTCTTCTCTGCGTTCTTTAATATTTAGTCACAAACCCTCTGCCTTCTCTCTTATATTACTGCATCCTCGGAGAGTTGATTTCTCCCCATGACTTTATTATTTTTTTTAATACGTTTATTTATTTATTTACTTTTGGCTGCGCTGGGTCTTCCTTGCTGTGCGTGGGGGCTACTCTTTGTTGCGGTGTGCAGGCTTCTCATTGCAGTGGCTTCTCTTGTTGTGGAGCAGGGGCTCTAGGCGCGCCGGCTTCAGTAGTTGTGGCACGTGGGCTCAGTAGTTGTGGTGCACGGGCTTAGTTGCTCCGCGGCATGTGGGATCTTCCCGAACTGGGGCACGAACCCGTGTCCCCTGCATCGGCAGGCGGACTCTCAACCACTGCGTCACCAGGGAAGTCCCTCTTCTCCCCCCACCCTCCGCCCATGATTTTAAATATCATTTACTATGTGAACAGTTCTCCATACTTTATCAGCAGCCCTACTTTATTACCAGACATTATTTTACCTTAAAGGGAGGAAGCCAAGAAAGTCAGATGCAGGCTCAAATGCCGACTCCAGCACTTATTCATTCACATTAATTATCCTCCCAGAAACCTTCAACGTCATTTGCAAAATGGGAGTAATACCACCTGCCTCTGGAGTTGCTGTAAGGGCCAAATGATGTAATTCAGGGAAACTCATCTGCCGCTGAATTGCCTGGAGTCTACCTCCAAGTCCTCATTACCATTCCTTCCTTTAAATTTCTTTCCCTGGTCTAATCAGGCATCTCTCACACCTGGATTACATCAAGGCCTTTCTAATAGTTTCCATGCCTTGTTCTCTCCCACCCCCATCCCCACCCCCACTTCTAGCTCCCACTCCTTTCTATCGCTGCCTAATTTACCTGAAATCAATGCATACCATGTTCCCACTCTGATGAAATACTAAGCTCTCAGTGGTTTCTCACTGTCCTAGATAAGGTCCAATGTCTTCTGCCTGAACCTTTGACTTTCCATATTTGACCTAATCTCCCCATCCCACTACGTCTCTTGCTATGCCCCACACCATGTCTCCTCACCTCCCAGGATGCTGTCCTTCCTGTCTCAGGAGAACCTCATCGGGCAGCATAACTCACTGGTTAAGAGAGTGAGAGGCGGCTCTGGACTCAAGACTGGTGGAATTCCAGCTAGCATTGAATTCATGTGCAACCTCGAGCAAGTTACTTAACCTCTCTGTGCCTCAGTGGCCTCATCTATAAAATGAGAATAGTAACAATTCTTACCTTATAGGGTTGTTTTAAGTATAAGTTGATGTACATGAACCCATTACAACAGCGCTTGGCAAGTGGTAAGCGCTGGACAAATGCTGGTCGGTGTTATCACCATCATGCTCCCATCCGCCGCTGAGGAAGCCTTTCTTGTCATCCCACGGCTGAGGAAGCCTTTCCCTGCTCAGACAGCTCCTACCCTCCCCTTGAAGATTTAGCTCAAGATACAACACCTGTATCTGCTTTAGCTCATATTACCTTCTCAACTCTCATATGTTTGTACTTCTCACTTGAACACGTAATCATATATGCTGTTCAGGGTTACAGAGTCTTTTCTAAGTGATTGTCATGTCTTATCAATGAAGCTGTAAATTGATCAAGAGGCAGGGGTCATTTCTATTCTCCACAGTGCCTACCACAGTGTTTAATGGCAGAGAGGAGCTCAAAAATCACTGTTGATTCCAGTATTTGTTTCCATTTTCTAATTGTCAACTAAAGTTTCATTTAAACAAAGAATGAAGTATAGTTTTAATACCTTGGTTCTTTTTTTAAAGAAAGCTAGAATCAAGAATATAATTAATAAATCAGAAGAAAGGTGCAGCCTGAAAGCTTCTTAGTGGCGATGAGTCCACAGGTAAGTCGATTAAACCTGAAGAGCAACTGGCTTCCCATGTGGAAATACCATGCACCCCACAGGGCTATTGCGAGAGTCAATTACATACCAAATATTAGGGCAATCTGGGCAAAGCACAAAACAAATATTAAAAAATTTTTTTAATTAAGAAGTTCTGACAAATCAAAATCAAGTTAACTGATTTTTAACTTTTAAAGTTAGCTCTGCTAGATGCACAAGAGAGAAATGTATAATTTGCTTCTGAACCATAATGAGATTCTTATCTTAATAACATATCCCAAAAATGAAAGAAAAGAAATCATGGGGTTTTTTTAAAGTTCTTTCTTCACAGGATCTGTCAGACAGACCCAAACCTGAACTCCATGAGGGCAGGGACCATGCCTGTCTCAGCTGCTGCAGGTACCCAAGCATCGCACACAGTAGTTGCTTAACAAGTATGTGTTAAATAAATAAATGTATACATTTGTACATGAATAAACATGAGTATTATCTGATGGCTCAAAAGCAACATTATACGAGTTTTATTCAATCATCAGAAATTTTGTCCAAAGCACAGGTCAGAAAACTGGTTAGGAAAACATAAACATCTAGTCTTTTACATATTCATTGTCATTACCCAGTAGTTGTATAACTTTAAAAAAACGCATATACACAAAAAAGTCCCTGAGCTGTTTCCTGTAAGACACCTGGAACAAACAACAGACGGCTAATGAGGGGCTTTCTAAAGAAAGCACTGACGTTCTTTACAAACACCATTCATGGACCCAGTGAGAACAGGTTTACGATGATGGATTATTCACTTTAGGAGATGAATATTCAGATGTTTAGCTCTTTCTATTGTTTGCCACGCAGTCACACCATGACATACCGTCTTGTCTCGCAATGCCTTTAATTATTTAACATAATAATGGTGCTTCTAAAGAGAACTGCAACTCAGTCACCTAACAAAGTATAGTATTTAATGGTAACAGAAAACATGATACTGATGAAATGGGTCACCTATGAATGAAGTTGAGCCATCTCTTTCAGGGAGAACATGGCTTTGTGCCAGCAGATCTAATCAGGGCACCAACTTACATCTCAGCATGTATGTAATATAAGAGCAGGTCAATTGTGATAGGATCTTAAGTACAATATGAAGTTATAAGAGATCAGAAGAGGGAGACTATTTCTGAGGTGTGGGTTTGAAGATGGCTAGGAAAAACTTCACAGAGGAGATGGGAACAATTTATTTAGTATTAATTGCAGTGTGATGGGGAGGTAGGTGAGGACTATAGAATCTTCCATATGCCAGGAACTGTGGCAGGGGCTTTGGGCATCTGATTTCAATATATCTTTATAAAATCCTAGGACCTAATCACTATTATCTGCATCTTATAAATGAGAAAACTGAGGTTCAGAGAAGTTAGGTAACTTATCTAAGATCTCACAGTTAAGAAGTTGTAGAGCGTGGATCTGAACACAGACATTGACGATAATGCCCACGAACTTTTTGCTATCACAAGTTGACTCCCTTACTTTCAAAAAGTAAAATAAAAGATTTTAGTTTTACAAAACATGGAGTTGGAGCCCAAGATGGGGTAGTCATTCCAAGTGAGCAGAACAGATTGAGCAAGACTTAGAGGTGGGAAAGTACCAGAGATAATCAGACCAGAGTACAACCGGTTGGATGAAGTAGAACACGGCCAAATGAGGCAAACTGAACACTGCCTGGGGGAACAGAGTATAATTCTATCTCAACTGAGTATGCTATACATTCATGAACTATACTAAAATAATATAAAAATAAATATATTTAAATACATTACATTAAAGATTTAAATATATTTTAAAATATATTTAATTATCTTAATTAAATATAATTAAAATATATTAAGATATATTATCTTAATAATATATTACGATAAAAATAGAATGCCTGAGCTCTACTTGCTCTGGGAAGTGGCAGCTTTGGTCTCTGATGCAACCCTGTGGGCAGACCTCAAAATAAACATCCATATGTTGCCTGGCAACTGGGACAGTAGCCACAGTTGATCTGTGATGGCAATCCAAGAGCCAGAGAGAGCTTAGAACATTTGGCCACACCTTGTGAGTGCCTGATTATGAGGTCTAACATAGGACCACCCCAAGTGCTTAGAAAAAATCCACAAAACGCATGAAGCTGAACTTCCAGTACTATAAAACAATTGTTTCATTTTCATTGCTTTGTGAACTCCACTTTTCCCCCTTTCCCCCTCTCTGCCCCGGCATGATTATTTTGTAAGCAAGGAAGAGAGCAAGCCACGCAGCCTGAATTAGTCATCGAAGAGTAGAAATGCAGCTTTTATTTATTTTTTAACTTGCGTCCATGCCTCCAGGGATTCTGGTTGCTTTTCTTGATGCATGAAATAATTCCAGCTATGTCTGAATTTGGCTGCCCAAGACAAAGCAGAGAAGTTAGACCCAGAAAAGACAGCCTATTTTCCTCTTGTGGCCCCTCCCCTAGTAAAGGTTTGTGCGTCTAGGATCTTCTTAAGCCTGTGAGTCACGCAGTTTCAGCAGATTAGAAGTGATATAATGAACAATGAGGAAGACAGCCCATGACAAGCTCTTTGAACTTAAGTCTTAACCTCTCTAGAACACAGTTTCCTCATCTGTAAACTGTCAGGCTTGAGAACTCTGTTGTTCTGCAACTCTAATACGATATGCTATAAATATGTAAAGCTTATTAAATAATGTACCCAATGATAGATGTTCAAATGGGAAACACAGGAGTTTAGCCTCTGGAGTCCCATGGACCTGGGGTCTCATTCTAGCTGTGCAACTTCAAGCAAGCTGCTTAACCTTTCCAAACCTGTGTTTTTTATTTGTTAAATGGGTATAAAGATGACACCTACTTCATAAGACGGTAGTGAGGATTTAATGAGGGTGTGTTTATAAGGCCTGGCACATGGTAAGTCAGTAAACAAAAGTGATCTGTATTATTTTACAAATATCAACAGCCTCAAAAGTTCTCCTCAGTCTCAGAATGGTGGAGCACTTACGTGGTGACCACTGACTGCTTTGAGAAGTTACACACGTATGTTGTTTACCTTAAAGAGAAAGGGCAACACTATTTTACATTACGAATTTTTTTTGGATTGAAATGCATGGCTTGTTTATCCTAAAAGATTATGAGCTCATCTAAAACATACATGGTTACTGATGATATGATTATTGTGTAAGAATAAAAAATTCTGAGCTCTGCTGAACAGTTGCCTCAGAGCCTTTCAGCTTGGTTTCCACAGTGCTTTCAAATTCATTCCTTAGGCACAGACCTAACAGAGTGTGAGAGAAATGAGAAGTTTTATGGGTCGTTGTGTTATAAGACCAACTGCCAGCCTCCGTCTCTACAGGGATGACAGACTCAAAGTGTCTCAACGCAACTGAGGGGGCACGTATGAGGAAATACTGGCATACAGCCATTGTGTGGCGGCTGAGAGATGAGCCTGTCACGTGACTGTTCTTGCAGCTGCCTTCTCAGTGAAGCATGTTCTCAATAAGAAGGCTTAAATGACAGGAATTATTACAAAGTTCCCTTCTCCAAGATGCTTTCCGAATAACCAAAATGAAAACGTGGGGTGCAATAAAACGTCGTTCTGGAAACCACATAGGAAAAACAAATTCACAAATGTGCACTAACAGCAAGCTTAATCTTTGCAGATATTAAAGAGGTGATGTTACCTAGTTAGGAGAATGGCTGTGGAGCCAGACCACTTGAGTTTGAATTCCAGCTCTGCTACCAGCTATATGACCTTGAGCAAATGCCCTAACTGCTCTGTGCCTGTTTCCTCATCTGTGAAGTGGAAATAATCATAATATCTTCTACCACATTTCATCCCACTTTCACCTAAAATAAAAATTCAATAGGAGAATTGATTTTAAAATAGGCTTCATTTGAACTTGATGTAAAAATATGAACAGTGCTGCTTATCCTTCAGTCTAAGCAACTGTATTCCTACACTATAAGGGAGTTTTTTGCTATGTAACTTAATCCTGCTTTTTAAAAATTTCACCGTATTCAAAGATGTCTAATTCATCCCTTCTCTACTGCTTATTAAGACATCTAAAGAAACTCTGTCAACAAAACTCTTATTTGCTAATTCCAATCAGTGTACAATGCTCTCTTTCACAGAAGCAGGAAATTTCATTCATCAGAGAGAATTTCAACAGCATTAAGATATTGAGCATAATAATAGAGGGTACAATATTAATTTATAGTGCTTTTTGAATTTAGATACAAATTCCTCTCTTGGTTATTTAAACTGCCTGGATATAAACTACTGAGTCTAGGATTTTATAAGACTGGTCTACTGAAAAGAGCAATAGAATCAAATAGAATCTTGCTATCTATGTGACCCAGGGTAAGTTATTTAATCTCTCTGGGCCTTAGTCTTCTCATTTTAAAAATTGTCCTAGTACCCACTTACCCATTTGCAAAATATGCAACTCTTAAGAGGATTACATGAAATCCTATGTAAATCACTTAGCATAGTAGTTGTTTAACAAATTAATAAATGGTTGGTTTCTTTTTCTTCTTTCCATTTATTTTCATTTATCTAGATCCTGGAGAGCTTCTCCAAACTACATACATACTGCTGGACCTAACCCCTCTCCTACAGCTTTCCAGAATTATTTTCAGATTATCAGAACTAGCTAGAACGTCTTTTGTTTCCTATTGGTTGTCTTTCCATTTTGAATAGTAACCAAATCTTCAGTTCATTGATCAGTAGGAGAAGGTGGAGAAGTTATACACAAGCGGAAAAGATATGGTATATGGTTTATCACTGGTTCAACTGGAAATCAATCAGGGTATTTTGCCAAGATTTCAATTGCAAATATGTAGATCAGTGTTCATCACATTCAGTCTTTGGAAACGTGTGAAGAGGTGCAAGAATATGATTGTCAGAGGACTGGAGAAGGAAACAATTCTCACTTGCTAGGCTAGGAATCCTGGTCTATCACAAGAACATTGAGAATAATTCAGCACCCATTACCACAATAATTAAAAAGATTCTCAAAACCAAGGGAGGGCTCAAACTCAACAACCAAAAGAAGTTAGCCTTTCCTTGTTAATCTCTAGATATTCAGCAAGGGGGTACATTGTTTCTTAGCAATGTGGATCCTTTGTGGCTAAAATTCCAAACAATGAATAATTAACTAATTAATTGATTTAAAACTCAAGATTAGATTCCATCACATGGAAGATGATATAATTTTATAATATTGCTGGGAGAAAAATGATCACTAATTCTAATCAGTGAAACTATATGCAAAATATGCAGGCTATTCATACACATTTAATTAATATTTAATTAAATTACATATTCATACATATTTAATTATTTTATACTAAAATTGTACATAATGATTCCAGGCAACGAATGTTATGCCAAGCCATTGCACAATGTGACTGGCCGAGCATTAACACCTTAGCTCAGTGGTTTTGGGCCCAGGACCAGAATCACTCATAGCCAGTGTGTGGGGATCAGGGGAGGGCAGCAATGGACACTTAGAAACTTACAAAAGGGAAAGGGCAGGAGGAAGAGGGAGCAAGGATTACAGCTTAAAAAGCCATAAGCCCCCCCGCAAGTGATTCTCAAACTCCTTTACATGGAGAATGACTGCTTTAGGTTGTTTTAAACAAGATGGCTTTATAGGGGGTGGGTGAAATGACCACTCTTTTCTACGGTCTATTGTTATCCACTGGCACTTTCCTTCTGATGACAAACAGCCTCTTCCTGCTTTCATTTGGTCAAAAGAAAGGCACTAGAATGCATTAGATAATAGGACAGATTCACAAAGTTACTTTTCAAAAGTACTTTCCAGATGGTTTTGAAAGAAAGATTTTTGGTGCTGATACTGCCAGCCCAGGTTACTAAAGAGCCTATATGTTCCCTAAAGAGACAGTCCTGCAATACCCCAAGAATATCTGTCTCCTCCAGTCTCATGACCCTAAACCCTGAGGACACTTGATACTTGCAATTATGGCTGTAGTGCACTCTTTTCTTACAACAGAAAAATATAGAACGCTGTAGACATCACCAAGCCCAACAGTGCTGTCATTTTATAGGCAGATATTCTGGACCACTAGAGAAACTCTTAGTGCTATACACATCCACACATCTAGTATACAGCTCAGTTGCAAGGATTTAAGAAAAAAAAAAGTGCGATTTTCAAAATATTTATTAACTGAGTTTTCAGAAAAATAATATTTGCCTATCTCTGTAAATCAGGAGTCTAAACCTCAAATGAAAATATACGTTGGGGGATGTGAATGAGTGTATCAGGCCAGTATGAAGAGGGAGTAGGAGGCTTCATGACAAAACAGAACATGTGTTCCTCATCTAAAGGCTTTCAAACATTTTAAATACATTGTGCAGGCTTAATAAAATTAATCTGAATTCTGATTCAAGAGCCCCCTTCTGTTCCAGACACAAAGCAATACTGTATAAAATTTAACATTAAAACATTAATTAAATCAAGAGATAAATCAAGAGATGGTGAATATGAAAGAGAAGTGGAGAACTCTGGAAGATGAAAGTTCTGGCAACAAGTTTCAATTCCCTGCTGTAGACCAAGGCCTCTGAACCTGATACATCTTCGTAAATAAAATATTATGAAAAGATGCATGTCTAGGGCTTCCCTGGTGTAAAAAAAAAAAAAAAAAAAAAAAAAAAAAAGATGCATGTCTAAAAGCATGAGGATATTTATATTCCAGGACTCTGATGATGACAAGCCATGGTGATGGCGTTAGATGAGGATCTTATTTGCCCTGTTGGATATAAACACAGTTTCCTATTTTCATGATAAGGAGGAAACAGAAAAGGCTTATACAACTGAAAAACATACAAATAATTTTATTCTTTGCTCCTTTGTCTGGCCACCCTTAGTACAGCTAATAAAGAAACAATATGCAGGAGACTAAGCCCCTGGTTTCTCTGTAGGAACAGTGTTCTCCCGCAACACCTCTATTCTGGGCATCTCTGGAGGCGCCAAGGTCTCATCTAGGTCTTTATACTGAGGTCACTTGTGCAGGGGACCTTAATCCATTATAGAGTCCAAAGAGTATGCCTGCACACTAAACGGGACTCAATCTCTTATAGCAACTTTGAGTGAAATGGGAGTGGTCCAGGCCCTTTCTTGGGCTCCTAAGAGGGCCATAAACATCAATCACGCCAGTTCATGGGGGCCCCTCAGTATGATTCAAAAGTCTCAGCCCCTGTGAATAGCTACAGCTCTCACCAAGATTTCACCGCATTGCTAAGGTCAGAAGACGACTGCTCACAGATAGGCTCTGGCTAGCCCAACTCACTTCTTAGAGCAGCGCTCATCAAACTTTAACAGGTGTAAGGATTTACCTCGAGAGCTTATTAAGCCATAGATTCCTCAGTGATTCTGATTGGGTAAGTCTGAGATGGGGCTTGGGAAATCTCCATTTTTAAATAAGTATCTCAGGTGAATTCGATGCAGATGCTCTCCAGACTACCTATCATGAAACAGTGAATTAGAGCATTCCAAGGGGGTGCAGTACATCCCCAGGACAAGGATCGGGAGAGCCCCAGGGCCGTGGATTAGTCTGGAATTATCCTACTGCCCGCATTTTCTATTTGAGAACCAAGAAACTTCTCTTTTCGAAAGAGACCCCCAACTGTTAAAGCACAGCTCTGTGTAATTAAGGAAGCCTTGCTTTGATTACAGTCCGCTTCCTCATTCCTCAGTAGTCCATCGGCAGGACTCACTGGGAAACACCTTCTATTCCAGGACTCTGATGATGACAAGCCACCGTGTCATCACCACTCACCCATATCTTAGCCATTATGATCAGTATGTACCATGGGGCCTAGAGAACTGAGGATAATTATAAGCGTGTTGGCAATATGTAAAAAAAACAAAAAACTGTTTACCAAAGTTAACTTGGTTAATCAGTAAAAGCAGACCCAAATCCTCTTTCCAACGTATAAGAAATCCTCCCAAATAAAACTAAGTGTTAGGTTTTTTTTTTTAAGTGTTGCAAAGGGATCTGTGGGAAAAGAAATAAATACTACCAACAAAACGGGCCAAGCAGTACCTTTGTAACTAATGTACGCCAATCATTCCTGGGGAAGGAGTCAGTAAAAATGATAAAAGGTGAGTAGATAGGCATCTGAGGTTCTCCTTGTCTCGCTAAGGATATGTACCTACCGCGAGGCAGCTGCCAAATGCGAAATAAGAAACTAAATTGAGACAATGTGTCCTTAGAGCTAAGTGTCTGGAATCCAGGGGCAGGTTATTCTGTTGACGAGCTTGTCTGCCCTCCCCTGCACCTTAGGTTGGGTGGTGAAGAAAGAAACAGGAAGATGAGCAGTGGAAACTTGTCACCCTCAAAGCTGGCTTGGAAGACGGACAACACAGACTCAGTCAGCTGTGGGGTCTCCAGTTCAACTGTGTAGAGCGCAGGACAAATGGAAACCTCAGGTATAGTTGACAGCGGATGGAAATCCAGTCTGTCTACAAGGGACAGTTGTCAAGAACATCTCATAAGAGAGCCCTAGAAGGAATCAGAACTCTCTGTCCTACGTAACAGCACACAGAAAAGTATACAGGGGGAGACCATAGTACCTCTACTGGTAGTTAGGGGCAAGTCTGGAAAGCTGGGATTAAGAAAATACTGAATGAGGAGAGCCAACGCTTGGGAAGTTGGATGTGTTCAGACCTCTGAAGAGTCCTGCATCCAACTGACTGGTTGCAGATCTGCTTTAAGGGACTCATATTCCTAATGTTTATTCCCAGAAAAACAGGGCCAAGCTTAACCTCAGCCCCCTTCCCTCAACCTTCCACTGTGCTTTCATAGCGCCTTGATAGCAATGGTTTTTAAGCACTTTTTACACTGTGTTTTCATATTTGTTATATGGACCATACTTCACTTCTGTATTCCTAGCACCATGTCTGGCCATTGTAGAAGTTAAAAAAAAAAGAGTTCATTACTGATAATTTGATTATCTACTCTTTAATCTTTAGCTAAAGGACAAACAGATGTTAAGTTCTAAAAACTCTACTTATAAATTCTAGAGAACAAAAATGAATATTATTTTACTTTTTCTGCCTACCTAGGATAAATTTCTAAACTAGTGCAGTGGTATCTTAAGGCTCTGTTCATACTAAGATAAAACCAATATCCTTTTTCAATTCAACAAATATTTATTGAGAAATTACTATGTGGAAGGCACCGTGGTAGACGCAATGGGGGTCCAAAGATGTGGATCCTGTCTTCAAAGGGCTCACAGTACAGTGAAAAGCTGGTATTCTAAGAACAAAGGTAATCAGAGGTAACCAAAGGTAGCCAAATGAGACCATGTAACCAAACGAGACTTTAGTGTGTGTTAACTTCACCCACTAAAACTCATTTTTTGGAAAGTATTTTATGGAGAGCTGTTCAACATGTCCTGAGAAACAATACAGTGCAATGGTTAAGAGATCAGGCTCTTTCTTAATCTGAAAAATGGGCATAATAAGGGTATCTACTTCATCACTGCATCATCATCACATCATGTAAAGTGTTCAACATATGCCTAGAACCCAGTAATTGTCAGTAAATGTAGCTATAACTATTAATACTCAGATCTAATACAGATTGTGCTGATCTGTTCTTTTCTCTGAAACCTATTAAAGTCACTTGCTAATAATTTATTATTATTGCCTAACGTGGACAGAAGGGCACAAGGGTAAGAGTGACACTTTACTAGCAATAGGATTACACATAGCCTCCACCCAAATCTCCAACGTCCAAATATATGGACTTGCTCAGAAGTCAACATGTCTTAAGGGATACTGTAAAGTGCCTTAAAAATTGGAAATAATGGGACTGAGTAATTATTTATATGGCTTACCATAAAAATAGTGTACCAATTGTTCTTAAGGGGAAGTAGCACCCAACTAAAGGGTATTTTAAGACATGTGTGAGAGAGAGTGTTTTTGTCATGCTCTGGCATTCAGTGGGAACAAGACAGCCCTGCCCAACTAAGAATCATCAACCCGAATGCCATTAGTACTCTGTTGAGAAACACTGGGTAGCTGACATTTTTAAGTTAAAAGCTATTCACAGAGAAAAAAATAAAACACAATTGTTTTTGAAGACCCATTGTACTTTCCCAGTATGCAGATTATTAATTCAATATATCAAAAATTATAGGATAAAATATGTTCCTCTTATGAGGCCAGGCACATTGATGCTAAAACACATATTCCAGATTCATATAGTCTTCAAAATGAGGGCACTCTGAGGTATAATGAAAGAAAAGATACAAAGACATCTATGTATACAGGAGAACATAGGCTGTGGGCTTTTTATTTAAACAGGACTAAACAATTAGATGGTTCATATTTTGGGAAAAGTAAAAATCCTACCTAAGAAGTGGTGATGCATTAAAGATATAATTGTTATTATAAACAATGAATAGGAACACAAATATTTGACTGATTTTAAAAAGTTAGTTCAAATTAATTCCTCATGTTTTCTTAATTTTGTTTGTTTCATTCTTTCAAACTGCTATTTCACATGATACCTTTTAAATTTTCATTGTGAGAGAAGAATAATACTCAGCCAATTCATGGAACCACCGAGAAACTGAACCTACCACTAATACTGTACTATAATCAACTCCTCTCTGCAGTGGGAATCCTCTCTCAAAGCACGTGAACTGAACCATAACCAACATTTACACTTGAATGCACTGCTTCATAAACACTGTCATGCAGTCTGTGAAGCTCACTTTTTTATAACAGTCACCAAGGGTCCTTGCTGCATGCACCAGGATTCCTGCTCCATCCTCATTGCTATTGGCCACCTAGCCCTTCTCCGTCAGTCAGCAGATGCGGCCTTTGCTAGCTCGGCGTGATTTTGCTAAACATCACTACTTTGTTTTAATCTTATACTGTCTCCTAGAAGCCAGGCAGCATTCCCAGCGACAAATATCCTTTAGATACTGAAAAATCAGTGTGCAAAAGTTAAATTCAGTGCCCACAAACAAAATGGCAGGAAGAGGCACTCTTTAAGTTACTCATTAGAAAATAAACTTTACCCTTTTGAACTAGATGCCACTCCTTATTGAGCTTCGCTGCAATGCAGAGGTTTTCTCTCTAGAAACATCTCATATATCAGGAACTTTCCAGAGCTGCTGATTAAGCACTTCCCTTCCTCTGATGTAGGTATATAGGTGGGTTCCTAGAGGGCTCGTCAGAGGCCCCAAGGTCCAGCCCTTTAAGGAAGCTTCTTAAACTCTGCCTCGTTTTCTCAGCTGTAAAATGGGTATAAAGAACTTGCCTCTTACCCGTTTATAACTGAGGAATGCTAGGACCCTAACAATACATAAAAGATCGTCAAATCTCCATGAAAACATTTCCATTCTTGAAATACAGGTACAAAGTACCCCTCAGCGATGTCATCCGACCACAGTCTCAGGCTGTGTTCAAGGAAATAGAACCAAAACATGTCACATTTGCCACACCACACCCAGCATGTATCAGGTAAACGGAGAGGTTATACACAGTGAGGGGGCATTCTCTAAAACGGAGGTCATCACAGTGGAGGGGGCAGGGCTCGGGGAGAAGATTGGGTCTAACCCTAGAGATAAAAGTGCCAAACCAAATCGACAGAGCTCCTGCTTTTCTTTCAGCATTTTCTCCGGATCACACAAACTCCTGGTTTTGTAACCCTACCGTGTACGATCACCAGACACATTCCCATCCTAGAAGCCAGCAACAGTGGCGCCGACAGGGAGGAGGGGTTGACTAGTAACACAAGTGAACTTAGAATCCGTTTGTAAGGAAATGGATTCTCAAGGGCAAGAGACGGGTAAGAGCGCACGTCCAAGTCTGGGAGCTGTGGCAGGGTCCGAGCCTGGGACGCGCAGGGCCGGCGCGAAGGCAGCGCGGGCTGCCCGCCTGGGAAGCAGCCGAAATCAGTACTCACTCCGCGTCCGGCTTCCGGGCCCAGAGACTTCAGCGGGGTTTGGGGGATGTTTGCATTCCCGGTTGGGCTCGGCCCTCTCGGTTTCCGTTTGGAGCCTCAGCCCAGCCCGCAGCGAGGGAGGCGGCGGGGCGGCCCCAGAACGCGACGCTGGCCGCTCCCCGCCCCCTTCGCCCGCCCCCAGCGCGGTTCCGTGAGGGAGGTGCCCGCCGCCGCCGACTCATCGCTGGGCTGGCATCCCGGAGGCTGGCAGACTAAACAGCGCGGCCTGTGATGCAGGCCACCGGCCGATGGCAGAGGTCTACCACTCCTAGGATGTTGCCAAAGGCCCAAAGTGGGCTCTTTGCAAACACACGCCCCCAAATATTACTTCTGAAGCTATAAAGTAACTTAACAATTCACATTGTATAACGGATTTTTTTTTTTAAAGAGCAGTTGAACAGAACTAGAATTCTACTGAATTACTGGACGTGATACATTATGACTAAACATTTCAAAATAACTAAGAAGGGATTTTAAGCCACAGAATATGAATTCATACTGCTATAAATAAATGAATGAATAAGTATATAGGGGAGAAGGAAATGCTCTGCCTTATAGAAGAATGCCAACTAATAAATGTAAGTGATGGGGTTAGAGAGAAGAGTTCCAAAATTTAAAGGAAATATGGGAAGCCAACTTTTCCCAAAGCCGTAAAGCAATCACAGTGAAGACTCTGGACAGTGAGCTTGGGGTATGAGTGTAGGAGGCTGCGGTGGCGGGAGGCTGAGGACCCGAGGCCTCAGGCCGATAGCTAGTGACAACTGAGCAGCCAGTCCTTCAGCCTCCAAGCCAGAGGTGACGGCATTCCGAAGGCGGAGAGCTCAGTGGCACAGCGCGCAGGGGCGCACCCGCCTGCTCCCGGCAGTCAAAGCACGTGGGGTCGCCCTGACTTCTCCTGCTAGGTGTTCCTCACAACCACCTTGTCTATTATCAGTGTTCCTTTACTTCCGTTAAATAAAGGTGGCGAAGTAAGAGCCCTTCCAACTCTATATTTTATTATAATTCCCTGAGAAGACCTTGTCCTCATAATTCTTTTTTTTTTCATCTTTATTGGAGTATAATTGCTTGACAATGTTGTTAGTTTCTGCTGTATAACAAAGTGAATCAGATATACATATACATATATCCTCATATCTCCTCCCTCTTGCGTCTCCCTCCTACCCTCCGTATCCCACCTCTAGGTGAATACAAAGCACCAAGCTGATCTCCCTGTGCTATGCGGTTGCTTCCCACTAGCTATCTATTTTACATTTGGTAGTGTATATACGTCCATGCCACTCTCTCATTTCGTCCCAGCTTACCCTTCCCCCTCCCCGTGTCCTCAAGTCCATTCTCTACGTCTGTGTCTTTATTCCTGTCCTGCCCCTAGGTTCATCAGAATTTTAGATTCCATATATATGTGTTAGCATACGGTATTTGTTTTTCTCTTTCTGACTTACTTCACTCTGTATGACAGACTCTAGGTCCATCCAGCTCACGACAAATAACTCAGTTTCGTTTCTTTCTATGGCTGAGTAATATTCCATTGTATATATGTGCCACATCTTCTTTATCCATTCATCTGTTGATGGACACTTAGGTTGCTTCCATGTCCTGGCTATTGTAAACAGTGCTGCAGTGAACATTGTGGTACATGGCTCTTTCTGAATTATGGTTTTCTCAGGGTATATGCCCAGTAGTGGGATTGCTGGGTCGTATAGTAGTTATATTTTTAGTTTTTTAAGGAACCTGCATACTGTTCTCCACAGTGGCTGTGTCAATTTACATTCCCACCAACAGAGCAAGAGGGTTCCCTTTTCTCCACACACCCTCTCCAGCATTTATTGTTTGTAGATTTTCATAATTCTTCTTGATTAAAATTCAGTTTAAAATTCCTTTTTTGTTTACTGTCAGTATTTTCTCTGCTTTTTTGTTTCTCAAATAAACCTCAGCTCGTCTAGGTTTTCCTGAGACAAAAGACAACAAGGATGACTTATTTGGGCCACTCCCCAAGAGGGATGAGCCCTCGGTCCCAGAGCCCCACCGTTAGGCAGCATAACTCCCTCAATGAGGGTGAGTATGTCTGAGCTCCTCAAGAGTACAGGTTAGTAATTACATGGTTATGAAGTAAATTTTCCAAAGATTCTTGTCCTGCAGGACAGGTAGAAAGGGACTCCCTTCCCTGGAGATGAAGAGGGATGTATCACTCCCAGATGTGCCGTGTCTATCCCAGTCCCTGAGGCTTATCCTTTCCCCCAGTGGGGCCTCCACATCATCCGCATCTGAAAAACTGGAGGGTATTTATTAAATAGAGAAAATCCTGGATCTACCCCCTCCTGGTGAATCAGATTCTTGTGGCTTGGAACCTGAGGATCTGCATTTTAACCAGATTTTCTAATCGATGTTTAGGTAATCTAAGATACAGGTGGTCTAAATTACCCACATTCCGCACAATTCAGCATTCTTGCCGCTCAAAGTGTGGTCGCCAGACCAGCAGCAGCAGCAACTGGGAGCTTGTTAGAAAAGCAGAAAGAATCTCAGCCTCGCCCCAGACTTCCTGAGTCAGAATCTTCATTTTAGTAAACACCTCACCGATTCAGCATGTACATTAAAATATGAGAATTACTGCTCTGATCTTGTTTCCCAAACCTTGGTTATTTGTATACTACCTACTTAATATTTTTTAATCTGCCACAGCTACATGTACTTAATATTTTAAAAAATAGATTTACCTTTTTAACCATTAATCTAGCCTTGTCTTAAGCAAAACCATCCATGGGATCACGGTTTGAAGTGCTAGTTTACTTTCCTAGCACATTAAAATACACGCAGAACTTTTGAAATAGAAACGCTTGCCTGCGTCATCAAACACACCACATGTGGTCCAGCGGTTCTGTGGGTGAGGCTGACACCGAACGATGGAATACCTCCCACAATATGCAGAGTTTATTCAGCCCCTCAGTCATATTATGGATGAGAAAAGTAAAGGCCTGGGAGGAGGGCTGTGCCACCAAAGTTAACACAGCTAGTTATGGCAGAACCAGGGCCAAAACCACAGGACTTCTCTGGTGGGTGCTTATTCCTGTGCAGATTTTCTCCTCTCTAACTGGGAGAAAAGCTGTTTGTACCCTCTTCTGTTTAAAAGGCCTAATGTTGCTAAACAACCTATAATCAGTGATTTTCCTCCAGTTCAATTAGGTAATTCTCCTGTTTTCCTTTCTGTAGTGGATAGCTGGCAGCTGACAATACACTTGAAAAATCCTCACTACTCACGGATCATTTCCCACCTAATCAATAAGCACCTCCCCAGAGGAGAACCAGAGTGTTCGCAACCCCAGATTCCACGCAGCAGAGCTGAGGCATGGGAATTGCACTGGCCAATCAGCCGTGCCACACAAGAGTGAGATTGAAAATAAGCCTGTGTGGAGGCGCCACCCACCGGTAGATCTGTGTTATGATAAGGCCTTTCAGCATTTGAGACTGGCAGTGCCAGAGTTTCTGGCCTCCAGTCCTAAATGTGATAGGTGCTGAGCTGCAGGGGCAGCAAGGAGAAGCTCCCACGGTGTGTCTGGGCATTGTTCCTGGCTGTGAAACTACATTCCTTCGGCTGGAGCCTTCTGGATTTCTCTAGGAGCTACCCGCCATCCCTTAAGAAATTCCTTTTTAGCTTGAACTAGTCAGAGTAAATTCCAATTGGAACTGACAACTTTAACCAGTACTTCTTCTTAATAGCTGTGCTCTCCTGCAGAGACAGTCCTGATGCAAGTTCAACCTCGCTTTCCTTACCTGAATAAGTTGCTGGTTACGATAGAAGTTGCCCGAGAACTTTTCCAGTAACACAGTTGCCTGACTGTGGATCACAACTATTTTCTTATTTAATAAGAGTCTAATTTCTTTTCTTTCTTTCTCCTGGTGGAGGGGACTAGTGCCTGTGTTCTGGTGGATAAGGCTGGATCTTGTCCTTCTGGTGGGCAGGTCCACGTCTGGTGGTGTGTTTTGGGGTGTCTGTGGACTTATTATGATTTTAGGCAGCCTCTCTGCTAATGGGTGGGGTTGTGTTCCTGTCTTGCTAGTTGTTTGGCATAGGGTGTCCAGCACTATAGCTTGCTGGTCGTTGAGTGAAGCTGGATGTTGGTGTTGAGATGGAGATCTCTGGGAGATTTTCGCCGTTTGATATTACGTGGAACTGGGAGGTCTCTTGTGGACCAGTGTCCTTAAGTTGGCTCTCCCACCTCAGAGGCACAGCGCTGACTCCTGGCTGCAGCAACAAGAGCCTTTCATCCACGTGGCTTGTAAATGTTTTGTCCAAGATTCTGGAATCTGCATTTCTTCATCAAGTTCTGGTTCCTGCTAGTGTTGGAGGGTCTCCTGCAGAGGCAGGGGTGGCTATCTCTCACCGTGAGGACAAGGACACTGGCAACAGAAGTCCTGGGAAGTACTCCTTTGCGTGAGCCCTCCGAGAGTCCTCCATTAGCCCCACCAAAGAACCTGGGTCAAGAGTCTAATTTCTATAGCCTCATTAGTCCTCATTATTAATTTATCAGAATTTAATTTTAAGCACTAAACATCTTATAATAATTATTTTGAGTTATTCAATAGAGATATCTATGCCACTTAAGTGCTCTGGATCCTCCAAGCCCAGGACTGCATGACAGAAGTGGTATTATTTGTGCACATAATTACTGATTTTGTAAGAAGTCTCATAAAACAGTTCTGCAATACATGGTCACCATTCTATCATTAAATACTGAATCTTTAATACAGACTATGATTTTCTTAATAATTGTAAAACTGTCACTTTAACTTTCGAGTTGAATGTGTCCAGAATCAAGAAAACCAGGCCTAATTCTCACTGCCAATTGTATTTACTATTTTGTCATGTCATGTGTTGGGAGAATATTATTTGCCTGTGTGTGTTATGATAATTAATTGTGTAATAAAATGCTTCAAGGGATCACAAGTGCTATTACCCCCAGCTTTTCTGAATGATGCATGGGAATGATCATTTTTAGGTGATGATGATACCGAGCCCTTTCAATCTGGCATCAAAAGACAAAATAAGAAATACAAGAAAGCATATGTATTTTTTTCTTCTAATACTCTATAAGAGTTAAAGATATAGAAAGGAAGGAATGAAGAATTAAACCCTGGAAAAACTAATATTCAGGAAACTGGTGAAGGAAATTGAGTCAGGAACCCACAGTGAAAAAGAATAATTGAGAGAAGAATGGAGATAGGAGAAGGCAGTGTCAGAAGCCAAGGAAAGAATTACAAGTTTGCCAGTAAACTAAAACAATAACTATGTGGCTAAATGTGTCCACCTCCCGGTTACACTCCCTCCCACAGCTTCCTGAGACCTAGCAGGGTTTGGGGAGGATGGCCAAATTCTTTGTAAGCATTCCACCTTGAAATGATTGGATGATACTCCTGTGTGGAAAAATGATGGGAAAGGGACTGCTTCTTACCACAAAATTCAAGGGAAAAACAAAAACGAAAACTAAGCATGATTTTCCACAAGGTACGGACCCTCTAGGAGTTTAGGTAATGATAATTCTAGAAACCATTTACAAATGATTCACTAAACCTCATGAGGTTGGGGTTTTGCTAATGAGACTTCTCATTTTAAATTATTAAGCATAAGTTAAATACAGGTCCTAATACTGTAAAAGATAGGAAGTATCCAGAAAATCTTTTTTAGTTGGAGACCTCCAAACAATAGAAGATGAGGACTACCGAGGGCAACCGCAGCAGAGATACATTTGCCCAGCCTCTTCTCATTTCTCAGCTGAGTTTTACTTTGGGTACATTTTAGGGGCTAGGAGAGCAGCTGAGACTCCAGAAGGCACCAAAATACGAACTCTTCACCAAGCAAGTAACATCCATGAGAAAGTCCACAGCCCTCCATAGGAGAGCTACCAGTTTTAAAGGAAAAATGCTTATTTACAGTAGTTGTATAGGCAATCCTGAAATAGGTTAAGGTTTTTGATAATCTTGGACACACTGGAAGATCACAAGCTGAAATGGGAGGAACAAAACTATTTTATATATTGAAAATTACTAGCTAAAATGGTAGTTACATCTTATCTTGCAAGATGAAATTTCAGTGATTTTTATAAGTTGTGAAGCTTTGTAGTGTCATATTACCAAAGAAGGCTCAATCAGAGTTTATAAGGTCCAGGACCTTGTGTGAACTGGAAACCTGGCTTTGAACCCTACCTCCATCTTACTGGCTTTGTGATCTTGTCGAGGTTACTTAACCTCTCTGAGCCCAGGTTTCCTCAGGTATAAAGGAATAATAATTATAAGGTTGTGATGGGATTACCTAAGATAATTATATAGCACACTTAGCAAAGAGCCTGGTGTGGTTAATACTCATGAAGAAAATCTGGTGTGTGCAAAAGTCAAATAGTATTTATAGATATTTGTGGTAATAATGAATATTTTTGGACACATTATTATATGCCAGTAAGAATAATAACATAAATGGCTTTGCGAGGTTTTAAATCATTCAAATCATTGGTAAGAAACTACATGCCTCCTGCCTCACACTAGCCCCACCAGCACGGAATTGGTACTTTGTTCAAAAACTTTCAGTGATATATGGACACTGTTTACCTTCCCTACAAGTCCCACCCACTAATGGTACACCTGTAGAGTAGGGGTCTTTTCTTGCTCAGGAAATGACTGACCTTGGTGACCGGAGCTGTTCCACCAGCCTGAGTTCTGGAGGGTTGACTGCTCCCAAGCTTTGTCGCTTTTTTCTGAAAACAGGAAATATTAGTTTCTATAGGAGAAGACATCTTCATAATGTAGTCAAGTGTACATTTTCCTATCAATACAAATATCTTTGCAGGCAAAATTCAGACTAATATACTAACTACACACAAAAAGAACATGTTTTTATTTTTTCATGTCTTCGCCAGAAGACTATATAAATATTAAAAACAAAGAGTACTGTACATTGAATAGTCCCCAGTTGTTCAATATTCAGTGGTTTGGAGCACTACAGAAATCCTCACATGGGAGTTGTCATTTTCCACCACAGTGCACTCCCAGAACATCATCGCTCACTGTGAGAAAGTACGTGCTTTCTCTCTTACCCTGAGTGCTACGGAGAGCAGATGTTAGTACAGCCTCCACAGAGGGTGACTTAGCAGCAAGTATCAAAGATGGCAATACATCTAAAAATTTATCTTAGGGAAATAATATGACAAGAGCAAAAGCCTTTTCTCTTCAAATATATTCATCACAGTATTCTAACATCAAAAAGCTAAAAACAATATAGGTAATAATGAATGTTTATTGAGTTCTTACCATGTGTCTTACCATGTGTTTAATTATTCTACTAGAATAATAAAATTATAGGTAATAATAGAATAATAATGCTCTAACAATAGAGTATAGTACAGCACTATTGTCAGTGCTCTGTTTAAGTACCATGTGTTACAACTTATTTAATCTTCAAATTACCCAAAATAAAGCTGTTATGCCAATTTTCTGGGTAAGGAGATGGAGGAATGGGATGAGTACACAACTTGGCCACGGTCACAGCCAGTCAAAAGTAGCATGTCTGTTTCAGACCCTATTCTCTTACCTACCTACACTGCCTCCCACATAAGGGGTTATGTTATGAACAGTTACAGGATGAAATATCTTATGGTTATTTAATGATCAGGTTTAGAAGAACATTCCATTAAATGCAAGTATATTATTAATATTTCACATAAAGAAATGTCACATTATAAAATAACATGAATGATATGGTCTCAAGTTCATACGGGGTTATCTTCTGATAGTGGGGTTAAGAGTGCTTCATTGTGCTTTTTTTGTAATTTCTTATATAACTATAACTACTTAACTGTTGAAAGGACAATAAACGAGGGGGGGAAGGTAAAATACACAGTTGCTTTCTCAACAAGGACTTGATATCTTCTATCTTTTACTTATGAATATCTACATTTCAAAGAAGCAAGCGTATAAAGTTTTATAATGTAAAATGGTGACAGTATGATCCAACATCTATAAAATGTGAAGAATGTACTGTAAGAGTTGAATACAGGAGGGGTGATCATGCTAATTAGGTGATATATAACACAGTAAAGTGTTGTATGTCCACATACATACAACTTCTGAAAATTTTTGAAAAATATATAATTGAGAACAATCTGGTTGAACTCTTTAACATTTAGAAGATATTTAGCAAAATTTATGTTGCTTAACTTTGTGAAAAATGCCTGCCACGGAAGCTTGAGCTGAAGCCTTCTTTTCCTTCAGGGCAAATACTACCTTAGCAAGAAGAAAAGACAGAACTTAGCTTGCCGTCCTCAGAGTACAATCTTTATGTGTCCACTGGTTGACCATTCTCAGAGCACTTCAGGAAGATCCCCGAAACAACAGGGTGGACACATTTTAATAAGATGGGTATCTGAGGGCCTTCAGAGGCCTTTGCAGAAGCCAGGTATTACCTGTAGACCAAATTGTCTATCCTAAGCATTCATGCACTACCATCAACCAAAGGAAGAAAAAAATCCTAGATAAATGGGATAGAAATAAAGGAGGCTGCTAAAAAGTTAGTAATTTGAGTGTGATATGGGAGATGGTAAAAGGAGGGGATGGCCTAAGTTTTATCCATATCACAAGTCTCTTTTCAAAATACAAGGTGTATTCTGATAACCATATGTATACATGGATTCAGTGTAAGGGGTTGGATATAAGAAATGAAGACAAGAATACAGCATTGGGGTTATTCATTTTAATCTCATTCTCCAATTCAACCTCCTCATTTTCCAGTGAGGAGACTGAAACCCAGAAAGGTCAGGTCAGTGTACACTGTTCCATAGCTGTCCCACACTCTAGCTATTAGCCTGTGGTCTCAGCTATAATCAAGGAAGGTCCCACTGAAATCCTTCACTAACTACAGCTCCAATTCTCACAATCAAAATGCACATACCAGACTCTGATTTATCTGTGGAAGAATTCCACTACAACACATTAGCTAAGATTTGCCCGTGAGAATTAAAAAACTTGCTTTTTGGCTGAGTTATGATACTATTAAGTTAAAGATAACTGTTTTAACTTAATACACATGCTAATTGTTTATATAAACTCAGCACACATGCTGATTTTAACTTTACCTGTATATAAACTTAAGATTTACTCTGAAAAATAATTTATTAATAAATTCAATATTTTTAAACTCAACTGAGGATATCTCAGATTTCCTGTGGGTATGACCTATTGAAGTTTGCCTTGCCCTCTGAGCTGCCTGAATTACTTAGTCTACAAAGGACCAATTTAGTTTAGCTGAAACAAGAGTAGAATTTGTAAAAATGATCCTCTATTATCTAATATTTATAAAGGCCTTAATAATGTCAGGCACTTAAAACACAACACAAAAGCTTAGAAATGCACATACATACCAGAGCACAGACCCCTTATTCTCAGATTAGTAACCATACAGATTGTTTGGCTGATATATGACGTGGTTCTCTCTTCAATTGTGTTTGACTTCATGCATCCCTCTACTTATTGGACAGACATTTATTGAACCCTGGCCAGGAGCCTGGTCCTATTCTAGGCAGTGGGGATATAATGACCAATTAAACAAACAAACAAAAAAAGGTCTTACTCTCCTAGTGCTTACATTCCAGTAGGAGGACTCAGACTCTAAATAAGTCAACAAAAGCCAAGATGATTTCAGAGAGTGATGAGTGCTATAAAGTCAATAAAACAGGGTCATGTAACAGAGAGTGGCTGGCTGAGGGTTCCTTCAGACAGGATAGACAAAGAAAGACATTTGACTGAGACCTGACTATAAATAAAGCAATCATGTAAATATCGCATGGGGGAAGGGAGGCATTCTAGGTGGCTAGAGTAGCACATGCAAAGGCCCTGAGGTAGGATGGGATGGGTTTGGCAAGTTGGAGGAACAGAAATATGTTCCCGCAGCTGAAGCAACATGGGCACAGGCATACATGGTATGAGATGATACAGGATGCTGGATCAAGATATTTGGTCTGAAGTGAGGTGGGTTCATTATGGCCCCACAGTCGGGTGTGTTTGGGATCATCAGTTTCTTCCAGGCCTTGGCTTGCTTCCTGGCCTTCTCTGAGTACCATCTAGTCCTTGTGAGTTCTCCTTTGCCTCCATGTGAAAAGTTCTCAAAGTCCTTTGGCTTCACATCACCTTGTACTTAGTTTTGCAGTGTCTTCCTCACCCTCACTCCCGCTCACCCTCACCATCAGCATTGGTCCTTAGAAATCCCACTCTGGCCTGGACCACATTTCTCACCCAGCTAGGTCTGCATATTCACAACTGTGATAGGGCTGGATCTAGCCTCAGATAGGACAGAATTAATTTACTCAAAGTAAGTGAAAACTCAAAACAAGCTCACTCATATATGATTCTGCATTTGTCCTAACACACAGGTATGCTGTGGTCTCTAAAAGATTAAGATGTTAAATGAGAACACCAATGCTAGGATAATTCAAATTTTGAGTTAAACTATTTTTCTTCATTTCCATAAACCCATAGACTAAAGGTTACTGGGCAGATTTTCCCTTGCCATTCAATTACATTCCCTCTAATATTTATGAGCGCTTCTTTGTTTAACTTATGTTTTATAGAAAGGAAATGGTCAGGAACAGCTTGCCCTCATCCCTCTATATCAGGTCGCAGCCCTGGCTGAGTCATTCGTTCCTTGCAGGACAGCCTGTCACAGGGCCTCAGTCCTGATGATTGACAGGGCAGAAGTATAATCGTCCACACCAGATTTACCTCTACTGGCCTCTAACCCCAGGATATCAAGTCCCGTCCATTTACAGAGAACTTGTGTGATTTCTCCTGCTCGGGTGCAGACTCCTGAGTATACACAGGTCCCGTTCCCATGGACTATGAATCCACACCTTCTACTGGAAGCAGCCTCCCCCATCTCAAAAGAGGTTCAGAGTCTGCCGGCCAAAAGACCGGTAAAACAGGCACCTCTGCTTGCACAGACGAGATCGATAAAGAACGCACAGATTAGAGCCATCCTATATGCTGCTGTAGGAAGACATGAATGGAATTAATGGCGTGCCTTTCTTGTATGTTTGTTGTGGTTCATAATAAAAGGTTTTATTGAATGAATCAGAACTCAAGTCTTAAAAACTGTTTTCAAGTAACAATGAAATTCCAAGAGCCAGGCAGAGCTGTGTCATTATCTCCTAAAATCTCAGGAAAAAAAAAAAAATCTCAGGAAAGGCCCCTCAAGTGAGGCTTCATGTCATCCTGAGACCTAGTGAATCTGTAAAGAAAAGTGCCGAATTCTCTAGAACAATGGTCCTACTTTTTGACACATGTGGCAAGAATCCTGGCTGTACCCAATGCCAGCTGTGAGACCTCAGGCAAGTTTATGGGCATTTCTAAACACGAATTTTCTCACCTGAAAAATGAGAATAACCCTACTTGTACCTCAGAGAGAGACTGAGAGGATTAAATGAGATGAGGTATGGCCTGAATTCTGTGGCCCACATGTTGGAAAACCCTGCTCTGAAGAGAGAGGCCCAAGGCCTTGAACAGGTAGCAATGGGACAGACTCATCTCTCCAGGGCAACCCCAGTGCATCTAATTTCAACTCATGAGGGGTCTTAGTGGCTGTTGAGAATTTTCTATGAGCTTTTGTTATTTATATAATAGAAAAAGAATTGTTTCTTGATTGGATAGAAAGTGATTTTTCTTTAGGACTAGCCATGATTCTATTAATGGATGCAGTTACTTGGAAACAGTTTGATCCTTTTGAGGTTTGCTTTTAAGTGCTGCTAGGTTGGACAAGAGCAGCCTTCAGATAGAAGTAATTTGTTTTCAATACAGCAATGATACCCTTCTGAGTACTCTACCCAGTGATTCCGACTGGTGAGAACATGTCCTGTTCCTGGCCTTGTGTGAGGTCTGGAGATTACGTGAAAGTATAAATGCAATGCATCTAAGCCCACAGTCAGAGATACTATGATTACTCAGTAAATGCTAGCTAAGGGAAACCCGGGACCACTTCCAGGGTTGATGCTGAAAGGCCTACCTAATGAGTTAGGCCGACCAGAGCCAAATCAGCAGGTCCTGATATTCGTGCATCAGCTGTCAAAGATGACGGCCCCTCTGGACCTTGCTCTGATAGGCCCCATAGGTGTCCTCACTGTCACACGGTGTGTGAGTGTGGGCGTGTGTGTATGCGGTGTGATTTAGGGTCAACAAGATCTGCAGGAATAGACATGAACTAAATATATTTCCTGAGAGTGGCAAGGACCCTGCTGAGGTACTACAGGGTGTCAGGACAGGATATGGAACAGGTGATTTCAACAGCCTTGGTGGCACATTTAAATATTAGTAAAATATCTGGAGAACACTAAAACTCATTAGTAAATGAACAAAGAAGTAAGTCGGTGACTAGGCTTATAAATGAGAAAAATTTAACTCAACTTCAGAGTAAAAGAAGGTACTTCAGTCTGTAAGCTGGGCCACAGCCTCCTTTCAAATACAGCTTTGTTTCCTTTTTACATTAATGATGTTCTTATGTAAGAAAATTTGGATTAAAAAGTAAGGAGTGTTTCTGCCTTAAATAACTAAAGAAAACCCTCGACAATTATATGCAACAGTGGTTTTCAGAGGCTGGACACCAGGCAGCAAGGACAGTATTCCCTGCGAGGGAAACAAACCAGGGGCGCCCTGTGATAGCCACAGCTAACTGTTTGCAGAGTTTCCAGCCGCCGGATCATGCAACAGCTGTCTGTCTCTCTGGGTTGAGGAGACGGAGCTAGGAGTTTGAGGGTCAAGGGCACTCGAGGGGCTCAAAGGGAGGGCACCAGAGAGGAGAGCTACAAAAGTGAGCTCCAGAAATCTGCATGTGCGTGCCTGTGAGGAGAGCCTGAGTCTGGGGAAAGACCACCCATAAGGAGCAGAGGCATGATCACAGGGGCTCCCAGGGACCAGGAATAGGACGTTTCCAGCAGTCAGAATCACTGGGTAGAGGATGCAGAAGAAAAAGTAGGACTGGAATTTCCCTGGTGGTCCAGTGGTTAAGACTCCACGCTTCCACTGCAGGGGGCACAGGTTCAATTGAATAAGAAGAAGAAAAAAAAAACAAGAAAATGTAGGCCTCCTCTAAAGGTTGCTCTGTTCTAGCCAAACGAAGATTAAAAGCAAACCCCAAAGGATCAAAGTGTTTCCAGGTAACTTAACTGTGTCCCAGAACAAAGCTCAGGAAAACTTAAAGCAACCATAATAAAAAACACTCAATGCAATATAAAATTCATATCTGTTTATCATCTAATCAAAAATTACAAGGCATGCATAGAAGCAGAAAAATACAACTTTGTTTTCCAAATACAGGAAAATATAATGTTCAAAAAGCATAGTATCTTTTTTTTTTGTGGTACGCGGGCCTCTCACTGTTGCGGCCTCTCCTGTTGCAGAGCCATGGCTCATGGGCCCAGCCGCTCCGCGGCATGTGGGATCTTCCCGGACCGGGGCATGAAGCTGTGTCCCCTGCATCGGCAGGCGGACTCTCAACCACTGCGCCACCAGGGAAGCCCCAAAAAGCATAGTATCTTGATTGCAGGGCTGACTACGTGAATCTACACATGTAACAAAATGGCATAGAACTATATATACATGTACCAATGGCAGTTTCCTAGTTTTGCTATTGTACTATAGTTGCAGGAGATGTAATGGGGAAGGTGGGTGAAGGATACACGGCACCAGCTATACTATCTTTGCAACTTTCTGGTAATCTATAATTATTTCAAAAGAAAAAGTTTTTTAAAGTATGTTCAGGAGAGACATAGCAAATATTTTTTTTAAAAACCACCCAAATCAAACTTCTAAAGATAAAAATGTCTGAGATAAAAAATACACTGGGATTAAGAACTGATGAGACATTGCAGAAGAAAAGATTAGTGACTTTGGAGATCTAGCAATGGAAACTATCCAAAATGAAACAGAGAGTGAAGGGCTAGAGGACAGGGAACAGAGCATCAGTGAGCTGTGGGGCAACTCCAAGCAGCCCATACATATACAACCGCAGCCTCCAAAGAAGAGAGAGATGAGGAGACAAAACAAAATATTTGAAGAAATAATGGTCAAAACATTTCCAAATTTGATCAAAACTATAAACTCACCAATCCAAGAAGCTCAACAAATACCTTTTAAGAGTGAGGAGCTGGGTACGAAGAAAGGGTCAAGTTGGGTTTTAGATTCCCATCCCCCAAAGATTCCAGTGATAATGAAGTCAACCTGTGGGTGAGAGTTCTTCTGCCCCAGCTAAGACACAGTGCCCTTCCCTGCCATGAAGGTGTCAAAGAGTTCCTGAAGGTTCCAATCCAGCGATTCTCTTCTCCACCCCGAAGTGTGAGAAAGGGAGCTGGTCCACATTTCCACCAAAGTAACAGCCCTCAAGAGAAAGCAGGCTAGGGATTCTCCAGTTTGAGATAATCCGTTACATAACAGATTAGATGTTATATTTGACAGAATTTGTGAACACACAAATACACAAGAATGTTTGCATTAAATGAACATCGAAATCGAAACCCTCAAGGGTTCAACTTGGTAGCTGACACATTCAAATAATTGCTCAAGCCATTTTTAAAATCCTGTTTGTTGAATGGTCTTCAGAAACGTCAACGTTATTTTTAGCTGACAGTTTTTTTCTTTCTTAGCATTTTCTAATCAGTGCATTTTTAGATCAGTGGTGTCCTAGGCTTGATGAAATGTAGTATTTTTCAGGATAAGAATTCTCATTAAAATATATGTTTTGACACATTTGTTGACAAATCAGTTCCACTAGTTAATAGTCACCTCCTAGAATGAAAAGAAATATTGTGTTTCCACATGAAAACACATGCTTTATTGGAAAATCGTATCTAGGAAAAGACGTCTTTCAAAGGGAGGTCAGATACCCCAACACTAGCAATTATAAGGCTGTGACTCTTATTCGCAAATGTTCGTCTACACCATGGTTCTAAGTAGTCTACAAACAAGTACAAGTTGCTATGACTACAGAAGGAAGTATAAATGGGTGCTACCCCCAATGCAATTTGGTAAATAGGATATGTTAGTCCCCTGGGCAACACTGATAAATAGGTCATAATGATGTCTTATTATTAACTCACAACCTAACATAGAAATTTACTCAGTGAATGAAACATCGCCTCCACAAAGCCCTTAATAACACACATTATGGTGGCCAGCACTGAATTTTTTTTCCTGATTACTCAGTGCCATTCATTATCTCCAACTGGAAGTCCTTGAAGTGGTCTATCTCATGTCTTTCTAGTCTCGAGATGGCTGCATTGACTGGGAGTCAGGAGAATGCTATCTTTCTCCTGGCTCTACCTCTGCTGTGACTTAGCTTCCTTCCCTGCCTCATTTACTATCCATAAGGAGGGAGCAGCTGTGCCTACACTTACATTTTAGATCCAAAGGAATGGGAATGATTTAACCTTGTTTTACGATCTTCCTGAGTAAAAAGAGGGTATAATACAAGGAAGAAAGAAGGCAGTGAAAAGTTAGAGAAGTGAGTTACAAAAATTGACAACAGTGGTAAGAAAGTCTATGGAGTTAGCTTTAAGTAGAATTCTGAAAATACATTATTTTATGAACAGTTTTGGATACTAGTTGAAAGTATAGACTCTGGAAAATATGTTCTATCCTGGCTCCACTATTATATAACTGTGTGACCCTGGACAGGTCATTTAATCAAGTTGTGCCTTAATTTCCTCATCAGGAGAATGGGGTGCTTGTAAGGGGTGTGTGTGTGTGTGTGTGTGTAATGCCTACATATGTGTTAGCTATCAATATCAAATGATCGATAGTTCTCTACTACCTTTATCAAATCTATAAAAGTAGTTCTTACATAATTCGTTTTCCCTCTTATTGAACTACTTCTCACCAAAGTGTTAATAATTAATATATTATCCCTCCTAGGAACATCCACAATTTAAAAGAGGACCCAAGGGAAGGCAATGCTTAACTCAAAGTTTAAGCAAGTTGCTAACAGTGGAATTTCAGCCATCAACAACAAGCCAACTGGGAAAATATTAGATGATGCCTCCTGAATATATCTACTTGACAAGACTGCCCCCACCCCAGGGGTGGGGATGGTGTGTATCTCTAAACCTCTTTAAGTTGTATGTCACATTTTTTTTTTTTGCATTCTTGTCTTCACATATATATGTCCTTTTCAGAGAAAAAGATCAGTTTTCATCAGATTTTGAAGGGACCATAAACTAAAAATAATTAATAATCCTTGGGACTTCCCTGGTGGCGCAGTGGTTAAGAATCCACCTGCCAATGCAGGGGACATGGGTTCCAGCCCTGGTCCGGGAAGATCCCATACGTTGCGAAGCAACTAAGCCCGTGTGCCACAACTACTGAGCCTGTGCTCTAGAGCCCGCGAGCCATAACTACTGAGCCCGCGTGCCACAACTACTGAAGCCCACGTGCCTAGAGCCCGTGCTCTGCAACAAGAGAAGCCACCGCAATGAGAAGCCCGAGCACCACAACGAAGAGTAGCCCCTGCTCGCTGCAACTATAGAAAGCCCGTGCACAGCAACAAAGACCCAACGCAGTCAAAAATAAATTAAAAAAAAATCCTTGCCTTCTAAGCTGCCTTAGTGCTTAAATCCTAATTCTATGTCCATATCTAAGAGATGCACTTCTAGTCAAACACCTGCACATGCGCCCGCACACACACACGGTGGCGGTAGCCGCCTTACTCTGGAAGGTTCCAAAGGAAAAAGACTCAGTACATGTAAAACACTTCTCCCTTTAAGGTCTAAGCAGACGGATGCATAGATTTAGTTTTGATCATTGTTAAAACACTCTCTTCCATTATTCTTTTACTATCTATGCTGTTTATTATTCTTTTTCCTCTGATTAAAAGAAAATACATTTAGAATAAAGAGAAAAGTAGTAAGAAGAAAACGTAAATTACTCCAAATCTTACCAATCAACATAACTACTTTCAGTTATTTCTCTATTTTTATGCAAATACATAAATATGCACCATCTGTTAAATACATGGAATTGCTGGTCTTTCATCATTTTTCTTTACCTAACATAAACACGTTCCTCCACTGCTACATGTTCTTCAAAGCATGGTGTTAAAGATGCCTTAGTCACTATGTTTGTGCTGTAACTTCACCAATTCATTACGGCTGTACATTTGTTTCTCCCCTAGTTTGTTATTATTATAAACAAAGCTATGGAGACTATCTTTGTACATAGCTATCGAGTACACCTCTGATTATGTACTTGAAACAAATTCCTAGAATTGGAATTTCTTGGTCAAAAAGATTTAATTTTTTTTCTTATTCATGACTCTCAGTCACTTATTTCTCATTTCTAAATACCATTTATGTCTTCATTAAAGGAAAAGTTTAATCATATTTATAACATTTCTAATCTTATAATTTTTAAGTTTTCAAATATTTGAAGAAATTTATATAAAAGTCAAAATCAAAGCCCTTTCTTCTTAAAACACACACACACACACACACACACACACACACACACACTCTCCTAACATATGCTCATTCAGAAAAACAAAGTCGGCAAGGTATTATCACTGCTGAGACAAGAAATATTTTATTCCAACTGAACACCGTACAAGAAATTTCGTCCTTTTAACCACTGGGTGTCCCCTGAAGTGTATGTTTAAAGTAAGACAGTTATTACCAGATCTATATAACAAACATTTCAGCAATGTCTCATCGCATAGCTGGTTTTTCAGTACGCGGGCCTCTCACTGTTGTGGCCTCTCCCGTTGTGGAGCACAGGCTCCGGACGCGCAGGCTCAGCGGCCACGGCTCACGGGCCCAGCCGCTCCGCGGCATGTGGGATCTTCCCAGACCGGGGCACGAACCCGTGTTCCCTGCATCGGCAGGCGGACTCTCAACCACTGCGCCACCAGGGAAGCCCCCCCCTCATTATTTTTTAAATGCATTATTTAAAAATTTAGCTATTCAGCTTTCTACTCGGCTTTCACTTTTCAGTGAAATAGATGTATGGTTTCAGACTTTACTGAGTCTACTCAGTGTTTTAAGAAAGTAAGCAGAGAAAAACGTAACAAAATTGTATTCAGAGAAGTAATTTTTATCCCAAGCACTAAGTGAAACCAAAATTGGAATGTGAATATGAGATCACTTTAACTCTCAGTTTCCTGTAAGTAAAGTGTTTTCTTTGAGACTGTATTTGCAGATTTCAGAGTGATATATTTCTGCAATGTACTAAAGTCCAAATAGTCTGCATCTTGAGCTCAAATTAGACCACTTAGGAGTAAGAGGCTTGATCTGCAAAAGAAAGAGAACAGGGGGGCCAACCTTAATGTGAAAAAGTAACCAGGAAGTCTACATTCTTAATGATTAAGATAAACATATGTTTAGAATTCACTCCAGAGTGCTTTCCAAATAATGTCTTTCTTATTTGATATTGTGATAAATGAATCAATTTACCTGTGAACATCTGGCAAACAATCCAAGAAATCTGTACCATGTGATGCCATCTTGGTCACACTTATCTCTTTTTGTGTAAATGAACACTGATTTCAACTTTTTTTTTTTTTTGCTTTATCTGATGTTTGCTATATAAATGCATGTACATTGGAAGAGAAGAACAGTCATCTATGCAGAATCTCCACTTACTCAGCACCCACTTACTCAATCCACTTAATCATAACAGGAACAGCTCCCAAGGGAACCTACAATACCGCAGTCTCCAAACAAGAAACTTTCCTCAGCCCTCACAATTCTAGAACTATTATCAGCCTAGACCCTTCTTCCAGCCTCCCCACAGATGACACTGCAACATCCACGTTCCCCCACCCCTTTAGTTGCTTCTTCTTTCACTTGTTCACTGGTTTCTCCTTCCTACATCCTCCATGCAGGCATTTATCAACGTTTGCTTTTAGTTTCTCTCTTCTCTCTCTACACTCTTTTCTTCGATAATTTCAACCAAGAATTTTGGCAGTGAGGGTTAGAAAGGAAGATGGAATGGGAGCTTGAGCAGTTTCAAAAGAAATATTTTTAAATAGTTTACGATGAGGAAGACTAAACCGGTAAGTAGTCTAAAGAGGAGTCATTAAATAAAGAGTAAAACGAATGAGGGGATAGTTGAAGGAACAAGGTCCTAGGAGAAGTGGGAAGAAATAGGGTTAGTACCAGCTCCCTGCAACCAAAGCCTCCCATGTGGTTCAATGATCCCTTGAAACTGCAGCACACTTGATGTGCTTCAGAGCCACCCTGTCCCCAGGACACGGTAAAGCAGAGTTAGCTAAGGGATGGGGTTGGTGGGTGGCATTTTAAAAATAAAGGAAAAAGGAAATGAGAAGAGGAAAAAAGGAAGAAAAGTTCATGTGTGCCAGGAACTGTGTTATGCACTCCATAAGAATTATGTGTGTTACTCAAAATGTGCTCAGAAGACCACCATCAGAAGATATGAGTCACCTGGGGTGACTGGTAAAAATACTGATTCCCTAATCCCATCTTGGACCTGATAAATTAGAATGTTTGGAGATGGGGTCCAGGAGTCTGAAATTCTCATACTATCTCCAGGTGATTCTTAGGCATGTTAAAACTTGAGAATCACTGCATCATCTCACATAATGTCCTAGAAGATGAGGGATAGAGAGTTTTTAATAATCTTTTATGACACTATATCAGTGCTCTACACATTTACTAAGCATTCTGTAATAATGCTGATTGGAACATAAAAGACTTTATGATGTCAACTTGCTGAGAGATTTTGATTTCAAAAATGAACTGTTTTTGGAAGGCCATAACAAGCTATTATGTACATTTGGTATATGATAAAATATTATTGACTTTATGACAGGAATCATACATATTCAGTCCTTAGATGACACAGGTATCTTGTTATGGGCACAATTTCAGGTTATCATCCCTTTCATCCCTTTTGAATCAGTCATTCCTGTATCTTTGAGAAGCTAATAAAGTCTAGAGATAAGACTGAAAAAATAAAAACTTTAAAACAGGATATTTCAGGACTCATATTTAATTGACTTGTCCATCAGGTTTCCAGGACTTATGACCTATTCTAAAGTCAATAAATTTAACTCCTATTCAATTCCTTTGATACTTTGTTAACTTTGATTCCAATTTCCTATGCTATAAGGGACACTCTTCAGAGACAGTTTTGGTGGGACCTATGATCTTAGGCAATTAGGCTCATTACTCCAAAGTGCAAGAATGAAGGGTATTTTATTGCTGCGTGATATAATGTTCATATATTTATATGTTCTTTTATAGAGGCAAAATGGCTAACTATTTTTATTAGCCACTCCCTACTACTTATATAACATTTTGTATATCACAGATTCTTAATTTAAAAGCACATTATTTTCATATTCTTTGTTAAAGAGGGACTGTACTTTCTAGCAATTGGTATACGTTTCTGGGTGTTACACAGAGTTGTTTTGAAACAAAAGGACTACTAAGCTTAATGAACTACCAAACTTCCTTCCTTTTTTAATGGGAAAGGCTTGGCAATATGTAGTGAACAAAAGAATTTGAGTCCTGGTTAGAAATCAATAAGGGGCTCACTTTTATTGCTAAACAAAGTTCTCTTCATTGCCTAGTAATAGTAATCATAAGGCCACACCAATAATAATAGTAGTAATAATAATAACAATAATAGCAGCTCGCATCTATATGGCACTTCGCGTGTCCCAGGCACTGTCCTGGACACTTCGTATGCTTGGTCTCATTGATCTTCACATTAACTTATGTAGAGGCTATTGTTATCTCCATGTTACACATGAGGAAGGTACCCTTAGTGAAGCAAAGTAACTGGCCCAAGAACACACAGCTAGGCAGTGGCAGAGCTGGGAGCAAGTCCATGCAGTGGGACTCTATAGAGTCTGCACTCAGCCACTACAATGTGCTACCTCCATGGGCACCATGGACTGGGTGGCAGGCTAACTGGATTAGGAGTGTGGCTCTTCAAAGCTTCCACAGCACGTGAGAAAGAAGATGCTCTCACTGTGGTCTCAGAATGGCAAAGCATTTTTCTCCTGAATTTTATAAACTACCCGCATTTTTCTCAGACTCAGAATTCAACCTGAATACATGTCTTAGGATAAATAGGCTATTTGAATGTCTACATAATGTCTGGTATTTTAACTGTAGGTTTTGAACTTAAATTCATGGATTGCTCTTGTAGACCCATTTGGTAAGCTCCACATAAGAAAAATACTAAATTCTAAATTGTAAGAATAAAAGAAAAAGAAACCGCATATGCACCGAAGCAGGAAAAACATACTTTCTAAAAATAAATATAAGGCTTCCACAGACATCTTCTCTATAGCACAAAAAGTCAGAAGACCATGGAGCAACAGGTACTGAACTTCAAGGGAACAGAACTGTTACCCAAAAATGTACAATTTTGTACTAATTTCTTGTGTGAAGCCAGCAGAAAAACATGCTTAGGATCCACACAGACACAGAAAATCACCATCTGTGTTCCTTCGCGGAAAAAAATTATCTTAAAAATATTCTAGTCAATGAAGAAATAAATCAAAATTTAGAACTAAACAATGGGGAAACTACAGTTGAAAAGGATTTTGGAACTTCCTTTAGTGAGTTTAGCCTTCCAGATCAGACACCCAGGGGATTCTGGATCTCTAGGTAAGCCAGGTGGGACTGCCCTTGGGGCACCTGTTCAGCTTTGCCTCCTTCTTGGCACTGGGACATGAACTTGTCCAGCCACAATCAACTCCCCACAGTTACAACAGACAAGAGATTGTAATAACCTATCACCTCTTAAAATAACATTTGCTGTGGCACTCTTCCAGAATTTGCTAAGGACGGCTATATCACTTGCTGTGGGAACACAGACCCAGCAAACTTCTTGAACAAAAAACACAGCACAAAATAATGACCAGATTAAATGCTATATTAAATGCCAAGGTACTTAAATACAATTATCTATGTATTTAAAATTCACACACAATGATGACTCTTTTTGATTGGAAAAGATTTCTCTATCACAAAGCACATTGTTTATCATTTTTAGTCTAGGCCCTGTTAGGGACATTCCTTTGTTATCTCAGCTTAAACATCATATATATACATAGAAAAAAGATGGAGGAAAATACTCAAAGATGGAAATAGTGGCCATCTCTCTAGGTACTAGAAGTCTAGATGGTAGTGTTTTTTCTTTAAAATTGTCAGTACTTTCTAAATTTTCTTCAATGGTTAAGTTTTAGCTGTATGATCATTAAAAAGTTACTAAAATCAGTAGAGTATATATAGTAATTATGAACACACAATATCATCACATTAATTTGAGAATACACAAAATTTCATAGCAGCAGTTATAATTTAAGTGGTAAGACTGGGTAATACTTTTGTTTTTTACAAGTACATATTACTTTTGTGATAAAAAAAAGACTAATTTCATCAAGAGAAAAAATGTTAGAAAGAAATTTTAAAATGTTGGAGTCATTTCAATACTTAAATTCATGCACTTTTGAAGGAGGAAAGGTAAACACTGAGGAAAAGAATGCCACCAACGCTATTATGGTAAAGAAAATTTATCACATATCTTTTCCTTTAAGGCACAATTTCAACTCTATTATCTCTTTCTTTATCCATAAAAATATATCCATTATGAAATTTGAAGTTCTTAAAACTGGCTCTGTGAAATCATGCCCATCATACGCTTTATTTTTTGTTTGTTGTTATTTATTTTTAACTTTTTATTATGAAATAATTTTACATTTATAGAAGAGTTGCAAAGCTAGTACAGAGATTTCCTGTATACCCTTTATCCAGCATCCCCTAATATAAATGTCCCATCATATGCTTTAAATTCCATTCCTTAGGACTTCACTGAAATATGTTGCTAAGATGCTTACACTCACCCAGTGTGGCCAGATGTGTCAGTCAAATACATTAAATAGATTTGATTGCAGGTTTGTGAAGGCTACTTTGTTCCACTGTATTTAAAGGTACTAATAAATGTTTTCATTTTTCTTTTCCTGCTCTCTAGTCATTTTGTCTTTGGCTTGTTAGTCCATGCAACTTTTGGTCTTACAATTCCTCTACATCTGAGAAGGACTTAACAAGTTCATAATGATTGTCATAAAAAACAAAAAAATAGGGCTTCCCTGGTGGCGCAGTGGTTGACAGTCCGCCTGCCGATGCAGGGGACACGGGTTCGTGCCCCGGTCCGGGGAAGATCCCGCATGCTGCGGAGCGGCTAGGCCCGTGAGCCATGGCTGCTGAGCCTGCGAGTCCGGAGCCTGTGCTCCGCAACGGGAGAGGCCACAACAGTGAGAGGACCATGTACCGCAAAAAAACCCAAAAAAACAAAAAAACAAAAAAAACAACAAAAAACATTCTCATAGACACTCAACTCCATCCTCAAGCATTTATATTGCAAATGCAATGTGACAAATGATATTTTAGTTGCAAGAGTCTATTAAAATTGCTGCAGACCTCCTAGGATCACTTAGTGGCTGTATAGGGGTCATACTCAAGACAAGTAAGAGCTATTTATGGTAGCAGGAGAAAAAGAGCTCTGAAATTCACACAGCTGCATTCACCCCCAGATATTTTTACATATGACAATATAATAATGGTTCTTGCCTAACCCTAATCATTTTTACTCCGGGTTAAATCTTCCTGAAGCCCTCCTCTACACCTTTTCTCTTGCATCTCCAAATGAAATGCAGCAGAACAATAAAGGGAGAAGGAAAAAACACTGAGAAGTACCCCTGAGCATAGAAAGTACATTTTCAAACTGACTTTGTTTCAAAGGCCCGAGTTTGTCCTTGGAAGCCTAACCAGTATGTTTGCATATGCTTGGGGACAACAAGTTATTCACCCTTTGGAGGCACACGCTAGTTTGAAAATGGATTACCAAAAACCCAAACTAAGCTTCTTAATCTTACTTCTTGTTCAACAGAGCAGTAGATGAGAAAATATTTGGGAGAAAGAATCAGTTTTGGGAAACCTTTCTCTGGTAATCTTAAGAGGATGGTAGCCAACCGTGGGTGGTAGGATAGGCAGATTACAAGTCCAGATTGCACATGGTTTTATAATCATGAACATAAAGGCTAAAATAATGCCTAATGTAGGATGGTTTCCTTGAATTGTCTCCAGGGCCATAGTATGTCATCAGTTACTTAACTGCACATGACATAAAGAATTAGAGATTCTTTAGAGACAGACCATATTGGAAATATAACTCGACTACCAAATTATCACACCCACACATCTGTCCACCCTATCAAATAGATCTGGGCAGAATTTGGTGAGATAATAAACAATCTTCAGTCTCAGACTATCTGAATCTCTGCAGTGATTTATGCCACAGGAGCAGGGCAAAGCCTCTATCTCCTCTCTTCTGCCAGCTGGGACGGAGCAGAACAGACCGATATGACCAGGCTCTGGCACAAGTGCAAGAGTTGTAAATCTGAATTTCTCAGAAGTGTTATGAAACAATGTCAGACTTGCCTGAATTGCTGATAAAGAAAAGAAAAATTCTTTCTTTCTTCTCTCAAGGTGGAAGTTCAGCCTTTCAGTTTCGAAAAACTGAAAGTACAGTCATCATACTGACACAGAAGTTTCAAATTCTCCCCTGGCTGCACTGATAACAGGACTACTTATCAGTTTTCCCAAGCCCTTTATAAATATGAAAATAAGGCATTTTATAGTCTGGATATATAAAAGACCTATCACCGGGCAAGCAGTTGTTGCCTAAACCAACAATGCCTGTACATTCAAGGCGTAATATTTAAGCTTCCACATAATAACATAATTGTTGAGAATAATCCTATAAGAACTAGGTCACTATCCACTTGATTGTACTGGAAAAGAAGATTTCATTTTTTGTGCAAATAGTTTAAACTTTATAAATATTAATAGAGAATAACATCTAAAAACATTATTTCCTAGTCTGGAGAATAAAGAGACACTATAGTTTTCAAACAGGAAACTATCTGATAGTTTGATAGATATCTGGGAATATATTTAAAGAGTAGGGTTGATGGGGAACTGAGTGATATTATATAGATTTTCATGCTAGTAAAAGGGGAAAAATGTGGTATTTTTTCCATGGAAAAAAATTTTAAATAATATAACCAAGTAGCAGGATAAAATCTTAATAAAAGTTTATTTTTACTTTGTAAAGAAATTTTGCCTTCCATGGGTACAAAACCTTACTGCAAATTTGCGTGGTAAGAAATAATCTAAAATATATTTTCATGGGTGTTGGTAATGGAAACAATAATAGACAGCTGTGGACAAAACCTTAGTGCAGAATTCATAGCAAGTTCTAGTCATAATGGCCTTCTTCATACTGAATATATTGAAATATATTGAATATTTCAAAACTGCAGCAAATAAGCAGAAAGAGGAGGTAGATTCTAGATTTCTGGAAACACGTTAATAATATAGAGAAAAATAAAATGATCACTTTTTGCTTTCTAAATTTCCAGCTACCTTTCAGGACCTGGCTCTTTTACAAACTGGAAATGATAGCAATTTCTACTGAATGAAGATGAATGTTCCATTGAGATTTAAAATGTGAAAAGCAGCAAAAGGAAGGCAAGCCCAGTACCCTTTTGGAGGATAGAACTTTCACATGACTCTTCCATGGAGACCAGGCCATGTTAACAGTGCACATAATGAGGCATCATTCAGTGAAAGAAGAAATTCACAGGCTCAAAGAAAACACATCTCAAAGTGAGGAGGTTTGGTTTTACAAGTATTTCCACAGAATGGATCCAAGTAAAAATAGTCCTTTTCTCTCCCTTTTGTTTATGAACCTGAATAACTGGTTTAATCTAGGTTATCACTGTCCTCCTTTCACAGTGACTCTCATAAAAAAAGATTTCCTGGGGCTTCCCTGGTGGCGCAGTGGTTGAGAGTCCGCCTGCCGATGCAGGGCACACGGGTTCGTGCCCCGGTCCGGGAGGATCCCGCGTGCCACTGAGCGGCTGGGCCCGTAGGCCATGGCCGCTGGGCCTGCACGTCCGGAGCCTGTGCTCCGCGGCGGGGGAGGCCACAGCAGTGAGGGGCCCGTGCACCGCAAAAAAAAAACCAAAACAACAAAAAAAGATTTCCTTTTCAACTATAGCATTTGGTTTCCCCTCCTACATGTTTCGTTCACCAAAACAAACAAACAAACAAACCAACAAAAAACAGTTAAGATTCACCAATTCCTACAGGGAAAACACCCTAAATAACTGAGTTCTATTCCTGAATGGAAACAACTTCTAGATGTTCCTCTCCAAGGAACACTTTATTTTTTAAATTTATTTTTAATGATTTCCACTTATAGTGTTAAATCAAATGGTAGTTAAAATTAAATTTACCAATATTCCAGTAGGAGATATTTGCTACCTCATTATTTACTTCAAGACAGAATTCACAATTTAAAAACAAGAGAAAATGAAAACCCAGTATTGTGGAAATTACCTCATCTGATCCTTTCTTTTCTCCTGACTTTGAAGGCGATCCACTGGTTTTTCCATCGGCATGCTATAAAAGTATTTAAAAAGATAACATTTAATAGAGGGAGGTGACACAAGATAATATAATAGTGACTTTAATCCCAAAGGGCTAAATATATAGACTGTAAAAACAAGGACCCCTTTCATCTTCCTACTGAGAATTGTTGATAATTCTATACCAACGTAGGTGGCCTTCAAAAATTAAGGGAAGCTACAGACATTCATTTGGGATGCAGAAAATCAGTCTGTAATTAACCAGACAGATCTGATGGTGATGCTAAGGTGGCATCTTGTCTCCTACAAAATGTCTCATGGAATTTTAAAGCCCAAATTGCCAGCATAAGAGACACCTGGTTCCTCATGGAGATGAGATGTCTGAGGACCATGGTGAGCCTAAGCCATTACTTAAGTCTCAGTTCAGCATGAACTCAAGGGAGGGCCACCCCTTATCAACCATCACTTTCAATGGCTCTTGGAAATTCTCTGGAGTTCTTTCTGTCTGAGTATTTACCAACACAGAAAGATAAATCCTGCATTGGAAAGACCATACCTGCAACTTTCATTAACTATGGCTTTAGAATTTCATTATGTTCTGAAACAGAATTATTTTTCTCACTAGAACACTGGTGATTAAAGGAAATATTTTTACGTGGTACGTGAAAGCTTCAAATAGCTCACATGTTCATTTGTTTTGATAAGATAAAAGAAGCCATGAAGATTATTGAATTTTTTTGAGAAATAAAAAAAAATCGTATGTTCCTGAAAAGAGGGTACAGAGAATTACTTCAGGGCTTCCCTGGTGGCGCAGTGGTTGGGAGTCCACCTGCCGATGGTGGGGACGCAGGTTCGTGCCCCGGTCCAGGAGGATCCCACGTGCCGCGGAGCGGCTGGGCCCATGAGCCATGGCCGCTAAGCCTGTGCGTCCGGAGCCTGTGCTCCGCAGCGGGAGAGGCCACAGCAGTGAGAGGCTCGCACACCGCAAAAAAATAAAAAAGAATTATTTCATTTCTTGCACATGTGGGATGTGCAAGAAAGCGGGAAAAGAAATCTAAATATAAGAAAATAAAAAGCTCACCATTGGGTTCGACCCCAATCACCTTTAGTTAAATCAAAACATAAAATCCCATTATGTTCTCTAGAGTTGAATCACAACCTGAATATGTAGGACACTTAAGTTATTCGAATTAAAAAGAATGGCAATAATAGTAATAGTAATAATTTTTATCATTCTTTATTATTTACAAGGCTCTTTCATATACTTTTATCTGATACAAAAAAAGAGGCTCATGTGATTTCATAGATTAAGAAAACTAAGAATAAAAGTCATGTGATGTGCTTTTAGTAAGGACATACACCTAGTAAATGAGAAAAGTTTGCAGAGCATGTTTTCTGACTTCAAATCTATTGTTTGTCACTATACTATGATAAATGAAATAAGATAATATTCCCTTTGATCATATAAACAGATATTTTTGTAAAAAAAAAGAAAAAGGCCAAGCAATATTAGACATGTGGGTGAAATCTTTCAATAGTTCTTTGCATAAAAAACTAGAAAGAAATCACTTTCATGAATGGAAAATTCTTCGCCAAACAAAAGCCTCTCATGGATTAGTGGGTAGATCCCACAGAAAAGCAGGGAGACTACAGCAGCTTGGTGAATGAAGCTCTCTGCAGGGCTCGTTTAACCCAGATATCCTAGTCAAGGGTTTGTCCACAGTTGAGAGCAATCGGTATTGAGTAATTAAGGGATCTTGAAAAAACAGGAGGCATTTAAAAGCCCACATATATATATCAGAGCTAGATGGTAATTGATAAGTTTTAGAATAATTGGTAAGCAAAAGATTCTTAAAGGCTAGAGTAGGTGGAAGAATTATTCAACATTTGGAGAGAGAATTTGAGAGGGATGGGTCTACAATGACGCAGATTTACCCAATCTGTCTCCTTCCAGAACTGGTAAATTTAGAACTGATATCACATTCGTTTCTTATCACCAATTCTATACCTTTTTCAGATTAGATATAGGTAATACCTAATAACAACAATATCCACTGAGCATACTGTTTTGAGTGCCTCATTTACTTGTAGGAAATATGATTATTCCATTTTACAAATGAGAAAACTTAAAGAGGCAACTGGCTCTCGTCTAGAGCAAGGCTCCATGCTCTCTGCAAGGTCCCACTCCGCTTCCTGCTCGTTGGCAAACATATATTATGATTTATTACCTTAAAGTAAACATGCAGACAGCCTTTTCTAAAATACAGGTAGATAGATGTTTTACTTAAAAACATTTATAAAGTTGTTTCCCGGTGGTGTTTCAAAATTGCAGTCCTCCAGGTTAACCAACATCATCAGTTATTTGCTTCCACTGAAATGCTCAAATCCCTCATAATTATGCAGTTTCCAAATAATAGTTTGAGAGTAATATATATATATATAGCAAATGCTTTTTAAAATGTTGAGATATAATGACAACATAAAAATTATATATTATAAGAATTGGTATTTTGTAATTTCAAAAGACATATTTGCTCTCAATAGAGTAAGCATAATGATATAATGACATAAAAATCACATAATGAAAGGGCAACATTTTTTAGGAGCTGTATGGATCATATTTTTCCAGTTTTTTTAATCTGGCTTTTTTATTATAAAAAATTTCTAAGATACAGAAAAGTTGAAAGAATAATACAATGAATGTCAATAGTCCCATCACTTAGATTCAACAACTATTAACTATTGTTGCCGTATGTTGCCATATCTGCTTATATTATGGACAAAGATCTACCTATATTTGTATATGTACCTGCATTTGAAAGTAAATTGCAGATATCCTGAAACTTTACCCCTAAACATTTCATCAAGCATCTCCTTAATTTGAGGACTTTTTCTTACATAACTACAATACATCATCACTCCAACAAAACTCTAACAGAATTAATAAGAATCACCTTATACCATTCAATATCCAGTAAATAGCAACTTTATAAATGAATCATTGCCTTGACCATTTCTTGGGGCTTATTCAATATTCAGGAGTCTATTAATGATATAAAATCAGTTATAGCTTTTCACTGAAATTCAAGGTGACTGATTTTTAAATTCATGGAATAACTGAGTACTTTCCACATACTTTCCATTCTGCTGGTGAAATGAAATGTTTGGGAATGATATATGTCAAATTTGATCCAGCATAGGAACCTGCCGCAAGTCTTTCAAAGAGTGAAGACAGAAAACTTCGTCTACTACTACTACACATAGCTGGTGGGTAGGGAAGAGGTGAGAGAAACATGGAGAAGCGAAGGAGTGATAGGTTGGGAACTGAACCACAAACCTGAAAAATTTGGGAAGGACTTTTCTGTAAGAGGGGAAAGAAACTAACATGTTCTAAGCATCTCCTTTGTGCTAAGCCCAGTGCTGGGCATTTCCCCTATGTGGTCTCCTTTACTGCCACAGAAATTCTAGGGACACACCGGCAGCTCGTTTTATGGGTAAAGAAATAAGGATCTGAAAGGTAAGATCCTCCTCAGTCACATTATGTAACAGGATTATAAGTCTGTGGGCCAGAGACCAGGCTAGTTAAAAGCTAGCTAAAAACTTCTGATGCCCATCAAGAAAGTCTCAATCCAATGCTATAAAAGAGAAAACAATGCCCCAAATCAACAAAACCTTCCTATTCTAAAACTGGTTTGTTTTTATAAAATTAATCAGACACACAACGCTTATAAGTTTCATTCTGTATTAGAAGCTGGAGAGGAGGTAAAGACAGGAAGTGCAAGATACCAGCCCTAAGGCAGGAAACATTTCATTGGGAGGATAAGGCCCCAGAAGACAGGAAACACTGGAGCCAAGATGAAGATAGATGAAGGAATCGAGTTCAGAGGCAGGGAAAATATCAGATAAAAGTTTTGCTATCTTGCCTAAAAAGGAATAATTTTCCAAACTGTTTCCACCTCCTGGCATCACTACATATTTGGTAAGTACAGCTGTCCTTTGTCCTCATTCTAGAAGATAGCATTAATATGCATAAAATTTTCTGCCATAGCAAACTCATAAACCTGTCAGGAAATCAACAGGAGCAAGGAGCAGTAAAGTTTGGAGCTTTGCTCTCACCCAGCTAAGGCTTTGTGCCAGCGCCAGTCTTCCACTCTGGAGCATTTGCGGCACCCTCCCCATCGTTACCTAGATACACCCTGATACATGCACAGACAAGGGTATACATCACAGGATAAGATAAAAATCAAACTTCTACACATATTAAAAAAGAAAGAAGACAGACAAGAAATGAGCTTCTGCAAATCCAAGCTCAGCTATGAAAGAGCACCAACAGCTAGTGTGCTTCTGAAATGCCTCTGCTTAATTTTTTTCAAAAAAGGTACTGAGTTTCTTTTAGGGGGTGACAAAAACATTGTAAAATTAAATTGAGGTGATGTTTGGACCACCCTGTGAATATACTAAAAAATACTGAATTGTATGTTTTAATGGATATTTTATGAATTATGTCTGAATAAAGCTGTTTAAGAAAACAGGAAAGGTTATTTGAAAACAGCTTGAAGATTTTCCTTCTGCAACTTGGAGAATGCCAATAGAGGTCAATATTTGCATGTCCAGTGATAGCTGTGGCAAAATCACGAAGTAATGAAATCTTGGTGCCCTCCGGACTCTAGTGCACACAGCTCAGCTCCCTCACTGCTCCACCGCTGCACACAGAGATAAAGGCTTGTCAGGGAAGGGGGTGGGTGGGTTGCTTCCTAAGGATCAGAAAGCCTTCATTTAGCTTCGGGTCTAATCTTTCAGTGCAGGTCACAAGCGCCCAGAGCACTTTTGGAAACACTCAGACCAGAGTCCAGGGATTTAGATTTAGTTTGTCCAGGGGGAGCGTGGGCACAGATATATTTTCCTAAACTTCCCCAGTTGATTCTAATATGCAGCTAGGATTGGAAACCACTGTTTGGAGAGGAGATCTGTGGGCACCACAACAGGAAGTGGAGGTTTCTGCTCCTCCAATCACCCCACTGAGTCGGCACCCATGGGAGCTTCCCCAGGTCAGGCAGGCCAGGGCAGCTCGGGGCCTCCTGGGTAAACCGACTGCTCAATGCAGGAACCCACTCTCTTGTGTTCAACCCAACATGTCCTGACTAGCCCTATTAATGGCACACCATACCTTCATATTGCATATTAGTCTCTAGCTTCTTAGTAAAGCAAACAAGTTAGCACTTTATTGTATACGCTCCTGCTTACTGATTACTTCATAAATGTATATTTTGCCTTTTCAACCAGATGGTAAATTTTTTAAAAAATATTTATTTATTTTATTACTTATTTATTTGGTTGAGCTGGGTCTTAGCTGTGGCAGGTGGGCTCCTTAGTTGCAGCTCGCTGGCTCCTTAGTTGCGGTAGTTGGGCTCCTTAGTTGTGGCATGCGAACTCTTAGTTGCCCCCTGCGTTGGGAGCGTGGAGTCCTAACCACTGCGCTACCAGGGAAGTCCCCAGATGGTAAACTATATATTTTTTTTTTCTAGTCCTGTGGTGGGGATGTGACAAATAATTCATAACTGAATGACTGCATTTCCACAAACCTCTAAAAGTTCCCTGAGAAGTACATTCATTCTTTTCAGGTTAGTAAACAAGATAAAAGATTTTAAAAGTTGAAAAAAATAGCTTAAAAAATTAAGAGACAATGTGCAAATTGGTATTTCCTGCAAAATCCCTTAAAATCTATTTTTGTATGTATTCTGCTTTCTGAAACAAGACTGTTCAGCACACAGAAGGCCCAAGTTGTAAAGCTGATTTTGCTTTAAGACAGTCTCCCTGGTGTAGATGTGGACCTGTTTGCCCTCAGGTGGATTCCTTGCCCTGATCCTGGTCAGTTGGTGTAGCAGGGATGTGTACTGGCTCCCTCTAGTAGGGTCTCCTGCAGGATGGGCCAGCAGTGCTTTCAGCTTCTGCAGGGTGATCCTGGTTCTCCCTCTTTCTTTCCAGTCTAGAAATGGTAGCAGCTTCCCGAGATTTCTAATCTCTGCTTTGCCTCATCCACCCCAGTTGGCTTCCCAGCCTCTCTGTTACCTGGGTAACCAACTCCCTGCATTCCATTCCCTGACAAACTCTAATAAGACAGAAGGAGTGTGGGTCTGAAAGGCTATGTGACCTTCAGCAAATAATTTAAACTTTCCGTTTTCTCCTTGTAAAATGGAGGTAATGGTGTCCACCCCAGGGGCTGGCTTACTTATGAAACAAGCTGATATTAATGAGGAGCCTGGCCCATTGCCTCGTTCATTTTAAGAATACAATAAAAGTTATTCCACTCCCTTCTTTTTCTCTGGCATCAATCTGATTGTGGTTAATTATGAGACAATAAAATGAATATGAGAAGTAAGCAAAGGTTTAAGGTTTCATTTTCTAAGGCTGTAAATAATACAGCAGAGAAGTTAGTGTTTTACTTTTCATAAGTACAGAGGAACCAGATTCATCTGATAACTTTGTTTAGTACTTTGCCTATCTCATGACACTGTATTATATCAGTCTCATATTTCCATATTACAAATAAGGAAACAAAGTACACAGGGAATAGATAATTCATTTTGCAAACAACATATACCAAGCTGGTCACAGGGATAACGTTAAATGTGCAATTCCTATGCTACAAAATACTTCATCAGGGTGTGTGCATATGTGTGTGTGTGTTGGTGGGTCTGGGAGTTGGATAGATAAAGCAAGATAGGCACAATGTTAATAATTATAGAAGGTGATGGGTACATGAGGAGTACATTATATTATTCTCTCTTCTGTGATAAAAAGTTAAAATTTTTTTTGAATCTTATCTCAGGAGTATGTACCTCCCTGGAGTCACACAAAGGGAATATCCTAGCCATTTTACTTGTTTTTAATACTGAAAACCCCAAACTAATGGAGAAGGCTAGTGTCAGAGGAAGAGTTCATTTACTAAAAAAAAATCAGTGTGGGCTAAGTGTTGTGGGGAGAATAATTATTTTAAAAAAGTAAGTAAATGAAAGGTGTGATACACATGATATCTTTCTTCTTCTCTAGAAACATTTGTTATCAAACCATAGAAATATAGGATAACCTTCTTTGGGCTTCTCATAAAAGAAGACACATATTAAGGATTAACTGCATAACTATAATTCTGAAATCCCCATATTTCACCTGAACTCCATACACTTCTCTCTAATATTCCAACATTCTGGTGGATATGCCCAGGTGGCAGGGTAAGGGCACACCCTCTTTCTGTCCAGTTTTCAGAAGTAGAATTGACTGCCTTTCTGCCATGTTTAGCTTAGGGGGTCCACATGCAGTAAGGCTGTCTGAACTTCCTCTAAGTCAAAGATGATGCCATGAGAATTTCAATAGTTACTTTGCTGCTTTTAGAGTAGTCATTAGGATGTGCTTGTGATTTTTATCTATGAAAAACGCAAGAAAAAACCAGAAACGTACTATCAGCACTATTTTTGTGTCCACAGCACACAGTACAAAACCTGACACATAGTAGGTGGACAATAAGCAACTGTGAACATCGTTGGCCTTTACCAAATCATTTCTGTGTTCTATAAGTTCCCCACAGTCAGAATGAGTTCCATAAATTTTACGAAAACTCTAACCACAAACCCTTTTTCTTCTTGGGTTAAATGACTCTCCCATCTGAGGAGGTACTTACATAAAAGGTACTCATTGGATGGAGTTATTTTACATTTTTCTTAACTGAAAGACACTTGATTTTTTTCCCTTTATGGTAGCTGTAAAGCTTTCTGGGTAATTTTTTATGAGATAACTTGAAGAACAGAGCTTTAGAATCACATTAATAGGATTTCAATCCTTAAAACAATTTAAAGAGAGGATTCTGGGACGATGGTGCAGTAGGAGGCACCAGGAATCCATCTTCCCATCTAGATGAAAATCTCCCTGGCAGAATGTGTCTGATATAACTATTTTGAAATTCTGGAGTCTATCAAAGACTTGCAACTTCCAGGGGAAGGTTTAAATGGTAAGTTTTGGTTAATTTCCATCAATTTCAGCTCAGCTCGGCAGCAGCTGCCCATTTCCCATTCCCAACTCACAGCAAGCAGTTGTGCATTAGAGCATGCAGCTTGGAACCAGAAAGGCAAAAAGGACTCTGTCCTCCAAATACTGGGGATCTGTATTCTGATCACTGATTGCTCATGCCCAGGGAAAGTGCAGGATCAGAAAAGACCTGAGAAGCTCTTAAGTGTACACTTGTGGCTGAAAAAAACAACACAAAAACAGCCTATGACAATCAAAAACAAAACAAAGCAAAACAAAACAGCAAACCCCGGGGAAGGAGGAGAATTTGATTCCCAAAGCTTTCATATTATTAGATTCAAATGTCCAGTTTTAAACCTAAAATATCACAAGGCATGCAAAGAAACAGAGAATTATTGCCCATTCAATGGGAAAAACAAACAAACAAACAAAAAACAGAAACTGTCCTTGAGAAAGAGCAGATGGCAGATATACTAGATAAAAACTTTAAAACAACTGTCTTAAAGATGCTCAAAGAACTAAAGGTAGTGTGGAGAAAGTCAAGAAAACAATGTAAAAACAAAATAGATATATCAATAAAAAGATAAATAACCTAAAAAGAAACCAAAAAAATAAAAAACAATTCTAGAGCAGAGAAGTACAATAACTGAAATGAAAAATTCACTAGAGGGATTCAAAGGCAGATTTGAGCAGGCTGAAGAAAGAATCAGTGAACTTAAAGATAGGACAATTGAAATTATTGAGTCTGAGGAACAGAAAGAAAAATGATTAAAGAAAAGTATATAGAGCCTACAGGACCTGAGGGATACCATCAAGTAGACTAACCTACACATTGAGAGAGTTCCAAAAAAATGAAGAAAGAGAAAAAGATTTTTTAAGAAATAATGACCTAAAACTTTCCAAATTTGATGAAAAACATAAACAACCAAGAAGTTCAACAAACTCCAAGTAGGATGAACTCAAAATTCACATGGAGACAAGTTACAATCAAACTATTGGAACGACAAAGAGAGAATCTTGAAAGCAGCAATAAAAAATGACTTATCACATATAAGGGATACTCAATAAGATTGTAAACAGATTTCTCATCAGAGATGCTGGAGGTCAGAAGGCAGTGGGACAAGTGTTGGCGAGTATATGAAGATATTGGAACCCTTGTGTACTGAGGATAGGAAGGTAAAATGGTACAACTACTGTGGAAAACAGTAAGGTGGTTCCTCAAAAAATAGCTATACCAGGAAGTAACCTGAGTGTGCCTTGAAAGATGAATGGATAAGCAAATATATATATATATTTCAGCCATTTTAAAAGGATGAAAATTTTGACATATGCTTTAACATGGATGAATCTTGAGGGCATCTGCTGTACAACATTGTACCTATAGTCAACAACAATGTACCATAAACTTAAAAATTGGTTAAGAGGGTAGATCTCATGTTAAATGTTCTTACGATACAATAAAAAAATGATAAGGAACACAGATACTTGAATACAGTCCTATGTATTCAAATGTAAATATGTAAATTGAATGAAAATTTATTGTTTAATGGGTATAGAGTTTCAGTTTTGCAAGATTAAAATAGTTCTGGAGCTAGATGGTAGTGATGGTTGTACAAGAATTCTGAATGTATTTAATTCCACAGAACTTTACACTCACAAATGGTTAAGATGGTAAATTTTAAGTTATGTGTATTTTACCACAATAAAAAATTTTAAAAACATCAAGGAAAAAATAGAATAAACATGTGTTGCTTAGAGAAATCTAGTATGTCAGTGAGACAGCCTACTCAGAACTAATTTCCCACCAGTTCACCTTGGAATATCAACTAGCCACCCACTGTTTCCACCACCAGCAAGCTACATCATTCTTTAAAAAGTACCTGTAGAATATAATTAACTTTCTGGGGAAGTATCAAAATGATTAAAGAATAATGTCATCAGGTATACTCTTAATTTAAGTCTTATTTGCAATGGGAAGCAAACCAATTCAGAAACTGTGAAACGAAAGAGGACAGTTGGGGCTTCCCTGGTGGTGCAGTGGTTGCGAGTCCGCCTGCCGATGCCGTGCCCCGGTCCGGGAGGATCGCGCATGCAGCGGAGCGGATGGGCCCGTGAGCCATGGCCGCTGAGCCTGCACGTCTGGAGCCTGTGCTCCGCAACAGGAGAGGCCACAACAGTGAGAGGCCCGCGTACCGCAAACAAAAACCCAAAAAACAAAAGAGGACAGTTGTGTGACCTCCATTCTCCCAGCACCCTAAAGCCTGTGCCCTTTTTGCAGAATATGTAATTTGCTTTCATTACTCCTAAAAGTCACTGCAGTCAAGTGGTCTGTCCTGCCAGGGAAGGCTTGTGACACTTTTCCCAGGCTGGCCACAATGATGGGGCCTTCCAAATGACTTGCGCTCCTTGATCACGCTGCCACTGGACCGACAGGTCTAATTAGGCTAAGAAACACCTTTAATTAACATGGACTACTAGAGTCAACTTTTGACTCAGGAATGTGATTACCGGTGTCAGCCAACCAAATTTACCCTCTTTCATGCTTCATCATTACCAAGCCCATCAGATGTTCTTGAAATCTAGCTTTGTAAGTTTTTTTTTTCTTTTTTTTTTTACTAAAACCACATCGTTCTTCAAAAGATAAGATCAATAATATTGATGGTATTCAATGGGGAAATATGCATTGTAATGTTTCATTGACTGGCTTTATAGGTGGCAGTCCCTTAAACAAAACACATCATAGATACATCTTTCAATTATTTTATCTTATTCTGCCTAAATTTTTAAAGTTAGGTCATTGCATTCATAATCTTTTTCAGTAAAGGATCCCAGTAAAAATATTTTAATAACAGGATTTACCAAAAGCATGACATATGTAATATATATAATACATACATACATATATTATATATAGTATGCTTTTGTATAAAACTTTTGTATTAATAAATTGTATAAATATTATCTATAATAGTATATAATACTATAAATTATGTATATATATATATGTTATAAATTGGCTCCATATATCTCTAGGGGATTATGGATGGGCTTTTGTGTGTGTGTATGTATATTTTGTTGTGGGAAAATGGTGCACAAACTTTCATTTAATTCTCAAAATGGGCTGTGGTCATCACCTCACAGCCATCAAATGAAAATGGTTAGAAACCGATGTCTAGAGCTATACTGTCCTAATACTGTAGCCATTAGCCACTCAACGCCTATTGAGCACTTGAAACGTGTCAAGTGTGAACTGAGATGCACTCTAAGTATAAAATACACACTGGATTTTGAAGAATCAACATGAAAAAGAAAGTGTCCATATCCCGATGATTTGCACATTGATTGCATGTGAAATAATAACATTTGGGATATAGCGGGTTAAATAAAATATGCTATTAGCATGAATTTCACCTGTCAGCTAATGTGACTAGTAGAAAATTTTAAATTACATATGTGGCTCACACTATATTTCTATTGTACAGCACTGGTTTGGGAAAAGTCAAAGCTTGGTCACAGGCAGGTTGCTGATTCTAGGAGGTTCCTACTAGCAGAAAAAAAAAAATTAGAATAGTTCCAACATTGGATTATAAGAGAGGTTTTAGCAAAAAATGTCAGACTATGCCTAAACATAACAGGGTTAAAAACAGATTTAAACTATTTTCATCCAGATATTCCAGCATAATTTACTTTAGAGAATCATGAATTTGGAAGAAGACTGATGTTAACTCTAAACCATCCATATTTGCAGATAATTCATGTGATGCATTTTGATAAGAATCTTAGAAGAATAATGATTCAAAGCAAACTTTTGCTTTTAGCACACCAATAAGATGCTACATTTAAAAAACCCAGAAAATGTAGTAGGAAGCATTCATGAAGAAACATCTCAAGGGAAACTGGAATTTCCAATCATTAAAGGTATATGGGGCACTGTTGGTGGGAATGTAAATTGATACAGCCACTATGGAGAACAGTATGGAAGTTCCTTAAAAAACTAAAAATAGAATTATCATATGATCCAGCAATCCCACTACTGGGCATTTACCCAGAGAGAACCATAATTCAAAAAGACACATGCACCCCAATGTTCATTGCAGCACTATTTACAATAGCCAGGTCATGGAAGCAACCTAAATGCCCATTGACAGATGAATGGATAAAGAAGATGTGGTACATATATACAATGGAATATTACTCTGCCATAAAAAGGAACAAAATTGGGTCATTTGTTGAGATGTGGATGGATCTAGAGACTGTCATACAGAGTGAAGTAAGTCAGAAAGAGAAAAACAAATATTGTATATTAACGCACGTATGTGGAACCTAGAAAAACGGTACAGATGAACCGGTTTGCAGGGGGGAAGTTGAGACACAGCTGTAGAGAACAAATGTATGGACACCAAGCTGGGAAAGCCACAGGGGGGTGGCAATGGTGGTGTGATGAATTGGGTGATTGGGATTGACATGTATACACTGATGTGTATAAAATTGATGACTAATAAGAACCTGCTGTATAAAAAAATAAATAAAATTCAAAAAAAAGGTATACGGGTATGGTACTTTGATTCATGAATGTAAATAGTCTTCACCAACCCTTATGTGGTACCTATTATAACCCACATTTTATAGATGTGGAAACAGGTTCAAAAAGGTTGACTCATTGCCCTTTGAGAACAAGAACTCGGTCTTGTTTTCCACTTCGAGGCTAGTACTGGGTCTGCCACTTGGTAGGTGCTCAGTGAATGGCCATTGGCTGAAAAGGGACATTTTACTGATTCCAACACAACGTTTCTCTCTAAATACTGTCTGATTCCAACACGATGTTTCTCTCTAAATACTGTCTTATTACAACACCCTTGCTTTTCCCAATACTACATGCCGAGAGAGGTGTACTTTAACTATTTTTTAAAGTTCTCACCATAAATCAATGGGATATAAATATTTTTATTCTTTCTGTCAATAAAATTTGTGTATTTTTTTTTTTTTTTTGGAAAGCATCGTAATGTTAAATCATGCTTCCTGGAGGTTCAAAACATTACAAGTACCAGCTTGACTGGATATCACATCTAGTTGGTTGGACAAGCATTCAATGCACTAAACAAACGGAACATCTCTGTCCCTCATCCAAGTAATAAAGTACAGAGCAGTGGGCTCTCTCTCGCTGTCTCTCTCTCCCTCTTTCTCATTCTCAACAAGGGTCTTGATCTCGATTGCTTCTGCTCCTTGGAGTTTTGGATTTTCTCCTTGAACCCAATCCCAGCTGCCTCTTCTTTGCGCTGGAGAATGCACGTCCAACAACATGCCTCTAAAAGTTTTGAGATTTACTTATGACTTAAAAACAAATACTAGATCTGAGCTCTTTCGATCTGCGCTTTTTCGATCTGAGTCTGAGTTCATCCAGGAATCCGCGTCCAAGGGCGGAATTCCTCCAGCAACAATTCCTGCTCCATTCAACTCATGAGCGTGAGCTGAGTCTGGTGCGTCTGCTCACACCGACTTGCACGTCGGGGCTCGCTCGCACATACCACCGCAGGGTGGGTCTCAGCCCCTCCCGGAGCCTAAACTGAAGGTCTGAGAGGACGTCGCACCTGGTCCCTACCCCTTCCCCGCCAAATCCTGCACAATAACCTCTCCTGCACGCCCAGAAAAGCAAAGCCCACTCCGTTTCCGGTCCTTCCCAGGCACGATCGCTCCAGTTTACCGTCATGTACCACCAGCTTGCGAATGCCATGGCGACAACCGATTTGCTCTGAGTCGCGCAGCGGAGAACCCGGCGAGGACACGGGGTGCAGCGCAGCAGGGGCCGGGCTCGCACTCCACCAGCCCCGGACCTGGCTGGCGCTGAGCTTTTCAAACCCCACAGCTGTCAGCGGGGGAGGCACCTGGGCGGGGCCTACATCGGCCCTGCCCGGCCGGGTTGACCCCGCCCCGCCCAATTTGGCGCAAGGCTGGTTAGGGCAGAAGTGTTATTTTACCAGGCAGCCACGCCCTGCAGCCCGGACTTTACGCGGAAGACCCGACTTTTAGTTGAACTACCCCACCCAGTTCGGGGTCCCGAATGAAATGTATTACCCTTTTATCCTCAACCGCCTTTCACCCCAGTCTCATCAATCAACTTTTCCCAACGCAGGCCAACTCCAATCTGGCTTGCTCCATGTCCAATACACTTGGCCCAGGCCCGGCAGTACCCAGCCACCTCCCGTCACCTGCCCAGAGGCAGGTTCTGAGTCTTAAGTCCTTCTCAGGCTCGGGAGGGGGCGCACGGGGCAGCAGGCCAGGCAGGCTACCGCAAGGAGGCGGCCCACGGCTCCGGGGCCGGGGTCCTCCCCGCGCTCAGCCCTGCGGCTCCGGCACAAGTGCCACTCACCTCC